>NW_015771538.1:0-784 GCF_001515625.1 Sinocyclocheilus rhinocerous
CTCATGTGTTTGTAACTTGTAATTACGATATTTCCAACATGAAGGGCACATTATTTACTTAATAATATGTGAAGAGTTTTACTAACCTTGTCTTACTTGATCATCAAAATTCTCTTGCTACACCAAGACAGTAATTTCCTGAAAGACAAAACTGACCATAGAAAAAGTCAGTTTACCCTAATGCCCACTACAGCGCCCCTTGTGGCAAGGATGATATGCAATGTGTACTTACCGACAGTTTTACTCTTGCACCTTTAAACAGCTACAGCTTGTCGTCAGTTTAAGTCAAGCAGGTGTGTGAGGCGGATTTCCCAATGGCTCTGCAGGTGGGCTCATTCAATGCCTGAAACAGAACAGCTGTTTAAGATTGTAGAAGTTCCACTGGACAAGGACATCTGCTTGATCGCTGAAAAACAGCCAAACTTCACAGGTTTCAGAGAGACTTCACCAGATTGCTTGGATAAGGGACACTGCACTTCCAGTTGTGTTGTGTATATCTCTGTCCATTGTTGATTGTGATTCTTATGCTAATGTTACTTGTGGACTGCGGGGGGCGATGTGTCTCTGCACTGCTCATATAATAACAAATCTCCTTCCTTCTCTTTTTCTGTCTGTGTGAGTGTGCTTCTCTTCATTTCTCCCCTCTGAAATGACCCTTTATATGTCGGCAGTTGCAGTTGCATTTTTTTATTCAATTAGCCCCCCTCACAGTCCATCCAGACTGATCTTGTGTTACATGTTTTCATTCAACAGGAGGCACATGGTTCACGCACATTTGCACACC
>NW_015771539.1:0-784 GCF_001515625.1 Sinocyclocheilus rhinocerous
ATGAATTAAGACTTTCTGATCTGACTTAAGGCTTTAATTTGTGGAAAGGAGATTTAAGACCTGCAGAAATGTGATCTAGACTCTAGTTTAGAGTACAACAAACAGAAACGCTCTGTGTAAGCTGCTGCAGTGTTTGAGACTCCGTCAGGTCAGAGATGAGATATTATGAAGCCGCACACTTACATCTGTGAAGGTGATCTGTTTCTTTCTTTGTGTGTTTGTGATTCTCGAGCAGCGAGACTCCGCACTGCTGGACGAACGAGAGCTTGCTCAAATCTCGCGAGGCTTGGCGGGGACAGGGTTGCCAGGTTTTCTCTACAAAACTCGCACAATTGCTACTCAAAACTATTCCAATCGCGTTTCGGGGGGTAAAATTCACGTTTTTCTTCCCCTGGTAAAATTCATATTCGAGGGGATAAATATCACGTTATTGGGGTCGCTTCAACCCGCGGCTAAAGTGCTAAAGTAGCCTAATTTCGAGCGAAACCCGCGGACCTGGCAACACTGGGCGGGGGTCAAAGTTGAAACGAGTTTTAGGAAATAGTGTTTTTTTATATATTTACAATAACAGTTGCACTTTATCTCCCTCGTACGCATTAATGTTTGCTGTATGTTTCGTGAATAAATAAATAATTCAAGCCAACAACGCTCGCCGTTCCGAGGGCGGTTTAAATAGCGGAAGTGACGCGTCTTTGAAGGAGCCGTTGGAGTTTGTTGACAAGGAGCCGATCAAACAAGTCTCTCATCCGCATGAGCGCTGATACTGTCCGACAGAAGAGCTCTG
>NW_015771540.1:0-784 GCF_001515625.1 Sinocyclocheilus rhinocerous
TGTGCTTTTGTTCTGGTGCGGTGCATCAGCTCTCACCAAAGGCTCAAAGACGAAGAGCACTATCGCCGCTGCCACCTCCACGAGGAAGATGATGAGCACGATGCTGAAGAACTAGGAGAAAAGTTGAGAAATGTACCTTTTTGTCTGCATCTGTGGCTAAACTTTGGGAGTGAAACGTTCACAGCAGCTTTAGCTGAACACATTTGACAGAAATGGGTTCACTCACCGAGAGCAGCATGCATTTGCTTTCCTTTACGGCTCCGCAGCATCCCAGGAAGCCCACGAGGGTCAGAAATGCTCCCACGCCGATCAGCACGTAGCCGATGTTTGCCAGCTGGGCCAGTTCAGGCGGCGCGCCTTCAATGTTCTCTAAAATGCCCAGAAGAGAGACTCTGTCCACCGCCACCCAGATGCCTACCCCCAATATGGCAGCGCCTGCCAGCTGCAATGAGGAAGAGGAGGACAGAGGAAAATACTGTGTCATTTTACAGTTTAATGATGCAATAAAATACAATTTTGCATGTGGAAACATGACTGAAGTGGGTGAAGGAGCTTTTATTATATTGCTTGTCTGATAAGGGTTATTGTAGCTCAGTTTAAAAGGGGCCTTTACGGTAGCTATGAAATCTATTCTGAAATAATTAAAATAGATGCAATAAAAATTTGTTGGATTAAGAAATCCTGGAAAGGCCAGGGGCCTGTATACCATGAAGCCGGATTAGCTGGCTAGCCAGGTACGTTTCAGTTTAGTTTGCACCAATCCTGGGTTTTAGGTTCCATGAAA
>NW_015771541.1:0-784 GCF_001515625.1 Sinocyclocheilus rhinocerous
CACACACACACACTCTTATTACCAGTGAAGACAAACATAGTTTTTTTTCCTGTGTCCTTTATTTAGAAACATTCTGCAGTCGGAAAGTTCAACCAAACCCACCATTCAACTAATATCTCACAGAATTGGATTTGGGTTGGGTTAGGTTGATTATACACACTTAAAATGTGCGCGGGTTTTATGTTAAGAACATGACTATCTCTTCTTGTGTGTGTGTCAGCATGCACAGTGTGTTTGTTACTGTGAGTGTATGTGTTTGAGGCAGTAAAGTTGTGTGTTAAGGCAGGAGAAATGTTGTCTTCATTCTCCCCTCAGCCAGAGAATCTGCTCTTGGCCAGTAAGTGCAAGAACGCCGCTGTGAAGCTGGCCGACTTTGGACTGGCTATTGAGGTGCAGGGAGACCAGCAGGCATGGTTTGGTATGAAGACATTGCCATAATAATGCAAACCTGTAGTTTGATATTGAGAGACGCCCACACAATTTATAACAAACATTTTAGAACTCGTTTGTACTGCATACACCTTTATTTTCACATTTTATTGTGCATTTTACAGGATTTGCAGGGACACCAGGTTACCTGTCCCCTGAGGTGCTGAGGAAGGAAGCATATGGCAAACCGGTGGACATCTGGGCCTGCGGTAAATAAACTCAAATGCAGTGACAAGCACATGCTCATTTTGAAGAAATTACAAGAGATTTATGTGCTGTGTGCCAAAACTAAGTGAGCTGCCTTGCTGTCTACTTCACTGTCTACCTTCCCTGCTGATATAAAGCTATTTAAACC
>NW_015771542.1:0-784 GCF_001515625.1 Sinocyclocheilus rhinocerous
AATAATAATAAAATAAATCTAAAGGCATTAATTTAGATTAAATGCCTATATTTATATCTACACAAATATAATTTGACTAGTTAATTAATATTTTTAACCATTAGAAAACACACTGTAAATACTATATATTTTTGTTATTGTTTACATTTAGTGAAAAGTTTTGTGTGAATTTTAATCGTTAGCTGTCATATTTTATTATACTTATTCTTAGTTGAGCTGCTGTTTTTTTGTGCAATAATGCAACATAAGATAAAACAATCCACTAGATTTTAGACAATAAACAATAAACAGTAAGTACTATTTTTAACTAACGAAATACTAACTAATCTAAAATATTTCAAACCTCAATAACATTTACATCATGACCAGTTATGGGGGCCTGACAAACCATTGATTCTGTGAAAAAATATCCGAATCAAATAGGCTGGTTTCAAACAATATTCCCCCAAAATTCCACAAGATGGCAACATTATTCTCTTTAAATGAAGAGGACTGGAGCCCCACTGCCATAATTGAGCAGAGAAACAGAAGTGGGCTCTGCAGTTACTGTGTGGTTGTACTTTGGAGCTAAAGGCTTGGTAAGGAAAATATTCACATTACATTTGCATCTTTAGACCAGCATTAATATCTTCCTAGAAGCTCTATTGTCCTTGAGGGCATCTAATAATTTACAGCCATCTGTTTCAGAGGTGGGGCCAAGGCTGGTATTCAACCAAATGCATGTGGCATCACATTTCTGTAAACACTGGCTTATTATAAACTCAAATTATACTATAAAAAAAAA
>NW_015771543.1:0-784 GCF_001515625.1 Sinocyclocheilus rhinocerous
ATATAATATAATATAATATAGTATAATATTTAAATAATATAATTTTACCGTCTATCTTATTTCTTCTTGCATAGAAGACATCTTAATAAAAGTGGCACAGCTTACCCTACTCTTTTCTATATACCTTCCTGTACAGAGTATATTCATATGAGAGTTAACCTAAAAAAGAAAAGAAAAAAGTCCACGGACACATTATACATCAGCTACCCAGGTGCAATTGCTTCAAATAGCTCAGGTCATGTTTGTGTGTGGTTTTTGTTGAACCTCCGCTAGTCTTTGTGCAAACCCCAGGGAAGAGAGAAGGCTTAATCATTTTGGACCCCCATGGAGGACACCAAGGCTGACTTCTTCGCATCATGCCATCCTAAAATTGGAACAGCGGTATGCAGAGAAATCCTCAAACATGAAATCCTAGTCAGCTCAGAAGAAGATACTGCAGCTGGGGAAAGTGATGAGAGGATACTGGACAAAAATGAGAGCTGTTTGCCTGTTTACTCTCATGAGTAGCTTTTCATGTTGTTTAGATGGCTTTTCTTAATTACACCTGTATGAATGTCATCATACTGACCGAAAACTATGCAGCTGACATCTGGATACACCTGCAATTGTATCCCACACCTCCCCTTCCCCTGCAGCACATTGAAAAGATAAAACTACACAGTCATGTGGTTGTGCTGCTGGTTTGCGTCTCCCAGAACTGTGCTTCACAGTGTCAGGATAACTCCTGCATACTAAGCACTCAAAACAAAGAGCTGTCAAGCCTTCAAGACAGACTTTGCCTGAA
>NW_015771544.1:0-784 GCF_001515625.1 Sinocyclocheilus rhinocerous
GAAAATATTGAGATATTATTTTTTGTCAGTACCGCACACCCCTAGTTAACTACATTAAGAACTTAAAAACAATATACAGTAAATTGTAAACCGAATGTTTTTGATTCACTGAAAAGACTCCCAAGAGACATTCATTCTGTAATCTGACTACACTTGCACTGTATGTAATATTATTGACTGTGGCGCTGTTTGATGACTCTCTCTCTTTCCGTCTCAGGTCTGTTGACCGCAACCGTGGCCTCTCGTATTCACCGTGCGGCCCAGCCTGCCCTCCTGTACCTGGTGCCCTTCACCCTGCTGCCTCTGCTCACCATGGCCTACCTGAAGGTGCGTCTGTTTGCACCAACACCAGAATCCACAGGGAGGCTAGGGCCTCATTTCTAGGAATGTCAAAACTGTGTCAACGCCTCCCGTTTCGTCATTGATCAGAATGCAGAAGTTGACATAGAGTCATTGTCGGGTTATTTGAGCAGGGTGTGTGCTGGATCCGTAACGCTGCGCTACATTATTTATGTGCTAGCGCACGCACACCTGTGTATGTCTCTGCGTTATTGAAGCATCAATTGTACGCCGGTTTCTTTTCACTGTGGCAGATGTTTTGTTCTGCATGTGTTGTAACATAATCTCATCAGTTTGGAGTAGTGCCGTCGCTATAGCAACAGCCTCTCTTTTCCATAGAAACGATCAATTGTGGAACGTTTGTGGAAACGTTCATGCCAAGTCAAATATATAGGATGTTATTTTAATCGTTTTGGGCATGCATTGTCTCGAAACACTTTTTTTT
>NW_015771545.1:0-784 GCF_001515625.1 Sinocyclocheilus rhinocerous
GCTGATGGACTTTACAGGGAGATCCGTCTCTGTGTTATTGTGTGTGAATGAGTAACTGTCAGGACAGCAGGACAAACTCCAGGACTGATCATTAGATCCAAACTCACACTCATCACCTCGTCCCTTCCTGCTGATGCTCTTATATGACACTGATATACACACATAATATCCACTCCTCTCAATCTCCCAGTAACCGCGTCCACACACACTCTCTCTGCACAACACCTGACGCCAATGATCAAATCTGTCTGGATGATCAGGATACGACTGAAGCTCTGTGGTTGCACCAGTAATCACTCTGTTGTTCTCGGACAGATGGAGGTATTCGTTCACTGTGTTCCGATCCAAAGTGAGCTGATGGGAATCTGATGGAGAGAAAAAACACAAGAATCAGGAATTATGAATCTGATCTGTTAATGTAGCTGAACTCGTCATGTTCAATATATCAGCAGTGTCTCAGTACAGTTTACCAGATACCCTGTGCAATTCATAATTTACATGATCAATTATGAAACTCTTCTGTAATGTTCCTATTTCCTTCTACATGACGAACATGACGTTTCTCAGCTTGTTTTCTTACATTGTAGGAAGTAGTTCCTGGTCCTGGGATCAGTGTTGGGGAAAGTGACTGTGGAAATCAACAGACATTAACAGTGTGATTGTCATGTTGAGAGAAAATGATAAAAATATTATAAAAGATGAAGCACTTCGCTCAAGCTATTGTCTGTGGCTCGACAACAAATGCTAAGACACTCTTCTCCGCTCCTCAAAAAAAACAAAAAAA
>NW_015771546.1:0-784 GCF_001515625.1 Sinocyclocheilus rhinocerous
CTGAGAAACACACACATCATTGCTTTCAAGCCCTTTTGTGTTTTTTCATCGAAACTGTGGATATGACTATAGTATTATCCCAATGAGAAACCACGAGACGTACACGTCCCATATCTACAAATCATTTACATTCTCATTTTCAAAGCTGGATCCTTTGGAAATCTGCAACAAAAGAGGAATAAGAGGAAGAAATCTTTGCATGGTTCAAACAACAATGAATAAATAATGTCCACATCCTGTAGATCTCCTGCAGTTGCAAGCCAAACTCATTCCCTTAAAAGCCATAAAACACTAATGCGGGTCCCTCAGCAGCTAACTGAACCCTGAGACAGAAGAGAGGAGAATGGAGTGAGTAATTTAATGTAATGGACAGAAAGAAATGGTTCCTCATTTAACTTTATTGCTGAACCTTGGAAGAACAGAAAAGACACTTCATTAGGTTTCAGCTTTAATAGCTCCATCTGTCTAAATCAGAAAGAGACCTTAATGGTGTCTTACAATTATTTATATTTTATAAAGAGTGTTTAAAAGAGTGGTATAAATGATACGGATATACTACATCTGCCATGGCCTCATGGGATAGTAGTGTCCATCGTATGGACACCAATGCACAGAGCAGGATAAAAATCAAACGTCATGTGAGAAGCTGTTTTGCAATTTGTAGAAATAAGCTAATAATAAAACATTTTAGCACAAATACAAATAAAGCTAAAACAAAACATACGGATGTTGAACAGGGAAACTGTGCAAATCTCCTTGTGCAAACTGAATGCAATGTTTTTAT
>NW_015771547.1:0-784 GCF_001515625.1 Sinocyclocheilus rhinocerous
TTACATATTGTAAAAAGGGGCATAATATGTCTCCTTTAAGTAATCAAAAATGAAATGCATCATTATTAGCAGTAATTCCATAAACCCAACAATATGCAAATATATTAATGTGACAAAATGATTTTGTAAATGCATAAACAACAACAGACGTGCGATTTATCTGCCTAATGCATGAAACAAATATTGTGCCAGATATTGAATTTTATTAGACATATTACCAAGTGAATTTGAGAAGCAGTGATTTACAGGACAAAACAAACTTTTTTCTTTAATTTCTTTGTTTCTTACATCTGTCTTTTTTCTTTTTCTTTTTTTTTAGATCAAGTGTTTACCAATTTGTCCTCTAAACAGCTGGTGCCGTCCACATGTGACTGATAATATGTGTCACAGCCTTTGAGTACCCTCTGGGAACGAGGTGAAGTTGTTTCGATCAGAGAGGAGTTCCTGCCTCTGTCGTCGCCCGCAGCTGCCTGGTGCAGGGTCAGGAACCTCTGAATCAATCAGCAGGCGAGTACTACCACACAGATGGTCACACAGAGACGTGTGTGGCCCACAGCAGGTGTGCTGAGAGCTGAACAACACCTGAACTGAGACTGACCCGTCACCCAACGCATGGAATCCACCGACCGCAATCATCTGATGAAGACCAGGGAAATCACACCAACATTACAAACATACTCAACAAGAATGATTTAGTTAGACAGAAAGAGACTGTCTACATCTATCTATCCATCTTCTGTCCGTCCATCCATCCATCCATCCGTCCATCCATCCATCCATCTGT
>NW_015771548.1:0-784 GCF_001515625.1 Sinocyclocheilus rhinocerous
ATACTATATAACTATTTTCTTAAGAATCAATTACAAAAATAAAGTAAAAAAAAGTAAAACATGTTATGTTTTGTTGGAATAGTCAACTATAACTAGTCCGCTTCTGTACTAATGTACCAAAGCTGTAAATCAACTACGGTTTAGTTAATAACCTGTTACGTAAATAATTATTGCAATGCTTATTATTAATGTAATTATTATTTTATTTGAGCCAGTGTTATTTTAGTATCATTGGAAGACTATTATAGTTTTTGTTAAAAATTTTCTGTTTTTATTTTTCTATTTTCTATTTTCATTTAAATTTTAGTTAAACTTTGAGTAGTTTTGTAGAATTGTATATGTCTATACAGTTTTTATTTAATTTAATTTTAGTTTTAGTTTCAGATATCTAAGGACATCAAGTTAAACTGAATTAAAATAAAAAGTGTTGCCTTTGCAAATAGCTGAAACAGTTTTTTAAAATAATTTATTTTGTTTCTGTTAACAATAATTTTTTTTCAAGTAATGAAAATGTTTTTGTTTTTATGGTTTTACTTTTACTCTCATTTTAGTTAACTTTAATAACCTTGGTGTCTTGCTCTTTTCTGTCATTTTTATAAAAGCAATAAACCACTTGTGGGTTGAAAATTAGTGATAGACTTATATTGGCTAATTCTAAAATACTATTTAAATTTTTCCCCATGTCCAAATTTCACGTTTAATTAAGTGTGAAAAAAATGATGTGTATGCGTGTGTGTGTATATATATATATATATATATCACATCACCATCCACAATCACATCA
>NW_015771549.1:0-784 GCF_001515625.1 Sinocyclocheilus rhinocerous
CCTGCACTGAGGGCACAGGAACCCTCATCAGCATTTACATAGGTAACGTCAAAGGTTAATGTGAAGCTGCTTAACTAATTAACTAACAGTTTGACTTCTCTAGCTCGCCTTCGTTCGGCTACAGACAGTCCTCCTCTCACCTCGTGCCAAGTTAATTTTGCCTGCCACGCAACTATTGAATGCATAAATGGTTTCTCTTATGTGGAACAGATTGCTCGGTCTTGGTAATGAAGGCGCCATATTTGGCGATAACGGACATGGGTTTTGAGTTATCTCCAGATATTTTTTTTTATGTTATCATAATTGCTAAGCGCCACCAGGGGAGGCATGGTACCTTTCCAGAACCTTGATGGAAGTGAAGCAAGGTCACACTGACAAATGAACCGCTGGACTCCACATCACTTTCACATCCTGTGTTGTGTTATGAATTACATGTTTAGGCGTTAGGTGTTTGCTCAAGTTGTTCTTGTCACATCTTAACATGCTGGCCAAGCTCTCATGTGGTGAGCTTTTTCCATGAGATGTGCTCTCACGCAATTCATCTGCGGAAATAATGTATAATGAGGTCTGGAATGAGGTCATGAAGAAAAGTTATACTTTAATGTGTCAAATGACCTTTTGAGAACTGCTTTGTCTCTATTGTCAAAATATGAGAAAACCATATAGTATGTCAGTCTAATGATCCTTACATTTTCATGGAATTAACACTTTTATTCAGCATGAATGCATTAAATTGATCAAAAGTAACAGCAAAGATTTTTTTAATGTTACAAAAAAAAAAAAC
>NW_015771550.1:0-784 GCF_001515625.1 Sinocyclocheilus rhinocerous
GCAAAACAAAACCTTTAATAAAACTTTCAGAAAACAGTAGCCAATTTGACTGCCAGGTAACAGATGCAGCCCAACTAATTCATTCAAAACGCCTGGATTTCACCACTACACAGCGACCTTCCTTTGTGAGTCAAAGTCACGCATAATGTTTTCCATTATTTGAGGTCCTTCATTCCCAACACTCCTACCATATGGTGACCTTCAGATGAGAGAAAAGCGCCAGCATGTGCGTAGCAGTAACGCTTAGGCGGGAAGCACAGCGAAAACAGGTGAGAACAAAACACACACGTGCACTTTGAGTGACAGGAGCACAGTCAGCATCCGACAGTCATCATTTCTAAACACGCTAATTAATTCAAGCATAAAACCTTTAATGAAGGAGACGGCGCAGGTGTGTCACTTACACCTCTGGCTGATTACAGATAAAACACATGGAATACAACCTGATTAACACTTTAAGGGTAACAGAAACACTCTCAAATCAAAATGGCAGCAGCGTACTTTTACAAGCAGACCATAAACCACTGGCAATTCTCCAGTATATTTACACAGACGTTGAGGAGTTGAGAGAACACTTGTACAGTGACTGCAATTAAGCATATATACAGTGAATATACAGTATATGCACTACCGTTCCAAAGTTTGGGGTAAGATTTATTTAGCAAAGATGCATTCAATTGATCAAAAGTTCCAGATTAGGCTTTTATAATGCTCCAAAATATTGTGACCCTGGACCACAAAAACCAGTCATAAGGGTACATTTTTTGAAATTGAGATTTATACA
>NW_015771551.1:0-784 GCF_001515625.1 Sinocyclocheilus rhinocerous
ACAAGATAACATCAATGAGGCTCTGTATTTATGAGTAAATGTTTAAAATGGTCATAGTCTGGATTTGGCACTGCAAGATTTGTTCTGTTTGTATAATATACTGAAGAGTGTTGATGGAGAGATTATAATGCGTCATGAAATATCAAGAATATTGGAGGATATCATCTGTGTATAATTATCAACAATTAAATAAATAAATAAAAAAGCTCAAATCAGTCATTGCTTTGATCATTACTAATTTACATATCTGAAACTTTCCACACGGACCTCCACTGTGTAGCATGCGTTACCCATAAAAAAGTAACTACTTTTTAACTTACTCTTTATGGAAAGTAATGCATTACATTACTTTTGCGTTACTTTTTTGTCACATGAGCACAAGCTTGCTTATTTGATTTTTAATAACAAAATACCCAAAAGTTATATTTTTGCCAACTGTAAAGGCCCTTACACACCAAAAGTGAAATGAATAAACCTCAGTCTGAAGGAAGGGTCTCTGCCTCTGCACCTGACTCCCAAATTCTCTCAACATGGGGCAGGAAAACAAAGTAACTTGCTTTACATGTTTGAAAAAGTAACTCAGATATTTTTATGTATTTTTATATTTTTAAAACGCGGCGCTCAAGTAAAAAAGTTCAACTCCCATCTTCCTGCATTTTTTATCACGTGCATGCGGTTCATCACATACGCCGACATGCGGGTGGATCATTCTTTTCTCTTTACTGTTAACATTGGCATACTGTCAAAGTGTCTAATTCTAACGTTTGGTAATATTTCTATTCAA
>NW_015771552.1:0-784 GCF_001515625.1 Sinocyclocheilus rhinocerous
TCTTGGAACAGCTCTGATCCTGTTTTTTTCTTGACAGTAGATAGATTAACTTAGAGGGAAGTGGCCACGACTCTAGTTGGAATTTGAATTATTATTTTGTAGGGTGAAGGTCAAGACATTCTTCCTCGGATCTGACAGAGGGGAGGCTCCAAAAAAGAGGACAACACCTGAAGTTGTTTGTAAAGGTAAGATTCTGGAGATCTTCTAGCACCTTCAAGAGCTGATACAGGTGTTCAGTGAATGAAACCATCAATTCAAACAGGAGCATTTGTGCAACCAGAGGAGAGTATTCAAGAGCCTTTCCCAGTGTCACAAGTGACACTATATCTGAAAACTGACAGATATCATGATATTCCTGAGATTATATTCTGCCAAAGAAGACAGGACAACGACAAGTTGCTGGAGAATTGGCTTTGCGACTGCTCAATGACTCCCAATGTCCTTATCCATTCAACTATATCATACTTCTATATTGTTAGGCAATAGCTTACATATAATTTAATACCTGACTTAGATAATACATCCCTAAATGGATCCACTACTCATTTTGCATCAATAGTCCTTACAATGAATACCAATTCTCAAAGGAAGGCACTGACCTGAATTACATTTCTATCAAGATGAAGGTGTCTTCCACTCGCCAAGTTGGTGTCCTTATCTTAGAGCTCCATCTTTTCCATCTCCAATTCATAGTGATCAAATTTACAAAGTGTAAAATTGAGAAGAAAAGCCACAACTGAACTGAAGGGTGGCTCATGCACATTATTTGTAAAAATGGATGCAC
>NW_015771553.1:0-784 GCF_001515625.1 Sinocyclocheilus rhinocerous
ACCTGGCTTATTTGGTAAACTTGTTTTATGAAACAGGCCTCTGGATTACTGCGTTTCACTTACTGACTCAGCGTGATTTCACCCCGCCTCCTCTCTCACAACAGCCAATCGCTGTCACGATTACTTTCTACAAGGAGGGATTAGTTATTCATAATCCAATAAACAAACAGATATAGAAACTTGCTTGTCAAAAACATGTATTTCAGCAGGTACACTGCAACCACACTTAATAACTAAAATACATTTAAAGTAGCCATGATTAATATGGATGGGAAGTTGTGAATCACACTAAACACAAATCATACACATTAATTACCTTGATTGCACCATTAAATTGACACATTTTTACTTAGGTTACATTGGTAATACTGGTTAAAGAAAGCCTTTAAAAACCCTTCATTTGAGTTCCCAGTCCAGGAGAAAGAAACGTGTGTGATTATTGAGAGTGTGTATTGACAGAAGGGTTTAGTAGATTAAAAAATCCAAGATAAAGGGAAAGGTTTTTGGTTAAAACATTGCTGCTTCTTAGAATCATTCTTTGTGAAAATTATTATTTTGTTTTGTTTCAGACTCCTGCCATTTACTGTTTCTTAGTTTATTACACACAACTATGTTTGCATGTAAACACATCCTCATTCATTTACTTGTCCTCACCACATTGTTGACAATGTTGACATCTCTGATGTGAAACAGAAGGATAAACAGTGAGTGTTATTGTTCTAGACTCCATTACATTTAGTCGTATTACTTTGACTCATAAAATCCAACAATATACCAAAAAAAA
>NW_015771554.1:0-784 GCF_001515625.1 Sinocyclocheilus rhinocerous
CCGCATGGTCGCATGTTTCAGCTCCACCAGATCCTGGAACACAGGGTCGCAAAACACACAGCCAGTGTGCTGCGTTTCACCATCAGGCAACGGAGAGCGTGTCTTGTTGAAGTCCACTATGACCAGGGAGGCTTCGCAGGAATCACAGCTGTCCTGGGACACCTGCACTTTATGGGCGTGCTCGAAGAAATGCACCACAACGTTGCATTTGTTGCAAGCCATGCGCCACTTTGGACCCGAGGTGGGATCGAAGACCAGGACGCCCGTCTCACATTCAACGCACTGGCCGATGCCAAGAGAGTTGAGGGAGTGCTGACAGGAAGGGTGGGTGCACTCATTACACCCCATCCCTGACCCAAATAGAAAGAGAAATGACATAATAAGGGATATTCTTCAAGTACGAGAACTTTTACATTTCTTTTCATGTTTTTAAGCATTTTTTTTCCCCGTTTCATTTGCCAGAATGTCAGAATCCCCCACCCAGTCTTTTTAACTGCAGCTCTATGAGAAATTTATAAAAAGCTTACATTTTTCGAGGTATATTTTGTATTTTATATATTTATTTTAAACAGACTACTGTTCAATAATTTGGGGTCATTAAGATGTTTTAATGTTTTTCAAAGAAGCTCACCAAGGCTGCATTTACTTCATTTAAAAAAAAAAAAACTGTAAACAGTAATACTGTGAGATATTACAATTTAAAAGGGTTTTATATTCTATTTTAATATATTTTAAAATATAATTTATTGCTGTGATCAAAACTGTATTTTCAGCATCATTACTC
>NW_015771555.1:0-784 GCF_001515625.1 Sinocyclocheilus rhinocerous
AGCCACTGCCCCTCTGCCCTCATCGGCTGAGCTTTCTCACTGTCAGAGACCTGCGCTGGATGGATTTTTCTGTCCCGCTCCCGCCCGCAAAAGCCAGCATAAAAGCAACCTATATAGATTTTTTTCAGTGCATCCATAAAATGTACATTAAATAGCTCCGTAACATCTCCTAAGTTCCACAGCATTCCAGTATAAACGCTCCAGATAAAATATTATTTAGGCTAAGCATCAACATTCACAAAGCACTGTAACAGAAGCAACACAACATCTCTCTGTTTCTCCAGATTTACAGTAGGGTTAAATGAAGAGAATCACATTATGGTGATAACATTATGACAGCTTAAAATGTTATCTGATCTAATAAAAAAAAAATATATATATACAGAAGGCAACCTAAAATATTTTTCCTCAATAAAAGACAATTATTAACCGTTTTGCCGTTTTTACATAATTAAAAATAAACTCATTTTGGACAAACACAGCTGTGTGCGTTCAAGGCTGTTTCTATTCAAATCGGGCATGTGTGAGAGCATGAAGTGTCGCTACTGCAGATTCATCAGTATTACAGCAGATCAACTGCTGAGAGAAGATCACAGGAACACACATTTTAATCAGACTGAAGTTTTCTATAAAAAAAAAAAATTAAACCATGTCCATAGATAAATTATCACGAATACAGAGATGATTAAAAAAACATTATATTAAAACAATAAAGTAGTAAGAATAAAATAAACTAAATAGAAATTAAAGGGGTCATATGATGCGATTTCATTTTTTCCTTTCT
>NW_015771556.1:0-784 GCF_001515625.1 Sinocyclocheilus rhinocerous
TCTCAAGAGCAAGAACTCACACAGTCTTGGAGAGAAATACTGGGGTCACCACCAGCTATGGGCGCCACCCGGGTAATTCAGACAACGTTGTACATATGATCAGATATTATATTTTGTTATAGTATTTCTGTGATGTTAATCAAAAGAAAGGCTCCACAGCAAATTTATTTATGTGTGTGTATAGGAGGAAATTCTTGTCTGGTTGCGCTACCATAAGAAAAAATGGGAGCTGCAACTTCGTCAGAGGAAAGAACGGCGGAAGCGACGCCGCTTGATTGATGGGGAATCTCAGCCGACTGGGGGTGGTGTAATCCGAGATGGACCGACGACAGGGCTGGGCAGCTTCCTGCGGAGAACCGCCCGCAGTATTCTAGACATGCCCTGGCAAATTGTACAGGTACGTCACATTAGGAGTTTAGATCTAACATACAGTACACTACTGTTCAAAGGTTTGTTTTTGAAAGAAGTGTCTTATGTTCACCAAAGCTGCATTTATTTACATTTGCAAATATCAAAAATATTATAAAAACAGTAATACTGTGAAATATTATTAAATATTACTGCTTTTCTTTTTGAATGGATTTTAAACTGTAAATGCAAAATTTTTAGGAGCCATTATTCCAGTCTTCTTTGTCACATGATCCTTCAGAAATCATACTAATGCTGATTTGGTGCTCAAGTAACATCACTTATTTAGGGTGACCATACGTCCTCTTTTGCCCGGTCATGTCCTCTTTTAGGACCTACAAAAATGCGTCCGACCGGGATTTCTTAATTGCCCAAA
>NW_015771557.1:0-784 GCF_001515625.1 Sinocyclocheilus rhinocerous
ACTTTTATTTTGGATGCGATTAATCGTTTGACAGCACTAATTTTAGATCTTAAATCAAACAGTCAAAATCTAAATATATAAACGAGAATTAAGGATTTTTCACATTTTAGCATCCTATTCTCCAATGCACCCAAGCTTTTTTCTTGCTGTGATATATTTTCCGCATACGTCTTGCTTTCCTCAGCAGTTTGTGTCTGACTAGTTTCTTTTGGCTTTTTGGTTCCTCTAGGGCACCATTTTCCTACCTGGCAACAGAGTCACCGAACATCCCAGCAATGGGGAGGAAGGCGCAAAGTTCCTTTTTGAAGTCATCCCAGGTAAGGAGAAACCATTTTTTTACCCTGTCTGTTTGTGCAAAGCAGTTCCTGTAGCTTTCATGATGGGACCACAGTGACCTCACTCGCTGAGGAGAGGTCTTCAAAGACATTCATCAGAGCTAATGAGAACAGATCGACGCTGGGCACCTCGCTGACAAACATAGCTGAATCCTGATGCTCCAGACACAACATATCACAGGAAATCTGTGTCATTTCAGTGGAACGGTCTCTTGCATTTGTAAACAGTGCTCATTTATAAATCTTCTAGGAATCTTGTCATGTAAACCAACCCATGTGTTTTCAAATGGATCTCTCTTTATCCATGTTTGTGGGTCATTTATTTTCTCCCAAATGTAGTTTAGTGATAAATGACGCTGGAGCTGCCGTCTGCTGTAATTAGTTTACAGATCACACTTTTCTCTCTCTCTTCGGGCTCTGGTTGTGTTTGGAGAGGGTTCAGATAAAAC
>NW_015771558.1:0-784 GCF_001515625.1 Sinocyclocheilus rhinocerous
TTTTTTTTTTTTTTTTTTTTTTTTTAAAGAAATTATTTTATTTAACAAGGACAAGACTGTAAGAAGACTAGTAATGGCTGCTGAAAGTTCAGCTTGTCATCACAGAAATAAATTACATTTTTAAATGAATTCAAATAGAAAACTTATTTTAAATTTTAGTAATTTCACAATATTACTGTATTTTTGATCAATTAAATGCCACTTTGGTGAGAATAAGAGACTTATTTCAAAACCTTTAAAAAAATCTTACCGATCAATTATATTTTTACCTATTATTTTGAATTTCATGCATTTCTTCTTTTGCTGATGTGTTTTTTCTCTCTTTTTAGGTGCTAGTGGGCTCCACCTAACCAAACA
Organism: Sinocyclocheilus rhinocerous; assembly: GCF_001515625.1. Lineage (NCBI taxonomy): Eukaryota > Metazoa > Chordata > Actinopteri > Cypriniformes > Cyprinidae > Sinocyclocheilus > Sinocyclocheilus rhinocerous. Next base: position 358 of record NW_015771558.1, read on the forward strand.
TGAGAACTTTCATGGTGGGTTGGATGCCATCTCGGTGGGCGATGGCCTCTTCACTATCCTGACTACTTTGAGTAAAAGAGCCACATCTGTCCAGGTCATGCTGCAGCCCATTCTCACTTACATGGCCTGTGGGTATATGGGCCGACAGGTAAGACTCGTCACAGACAAACTGAGAGAACACAAAACATGGTCTATTCTAGTATGTTGTGGGCTTAAAAAAAACATGAACACACATTCAAATAATTTTCACATTTTAGAGGACAGACATTCAGTATATAAGGAAGTAATATAAAACTGTAAACAAGCCATCAATATGCTTTGTCATTGCATTATGACAATGTTAAGTGTTATTATTATTTTTAAACAGGGGTCTCTATCAACATGTCAGCTCTCTGAGCCTTTACTGTGGTTTATTTTGAGAGTGCTT
>NW_015771559.1:0-784 GCF_001515625.1 Sinocyclocheilus rhinocerous
GCAAAATTGGGTTAAAGGGTTAGAATAGAAATTGTGCTTCGGTAACTTTGCGTTAATTGCGTTAAATTATTTTAATTATTATATTAAGTATGATTTAATAATGTATGATATTTAATTCACAATTGCTGTATATATGTATATGTGCATGTGTGTGTGTGTTTAAAATGTAATGTATAATGTTTAAAATGTCATATTACATTTGACAAATATTTGTTTGAAATATAATACTTACAATTTTATATACTAATTGTATACATAGGTATAATATTTTAATATATTAACAATATAATGTTTTAAAATTTGTACACGCAATATATATTTATATATTCCATATATGTTCATATTTTATACACACAATACATTTTTTTTATTATTTTATTTATATAGTAAAACTAAACTGTATAAACAATACAAATAAATAGACAGGGCAAATATGAAATGAAATAATTATCCAAACAAACTGCACCCTAATGGAAAAGCTACACTGTTGTGAAAAAGCTGAGTTATTGTCACACGAATGAAAAATGTGGTAACATTCAAATCTCTTGACATGATTGGCCATATCAGCTGAGTTTGAGCCCTCACATGACCATGTAGCCCTGTGCCGTCATTGAGCCCCGTTAAAATAATTAGGGAATAAATAAATGACATTCAGGAGATGAAATGAAAACGTGACGATGTGTTAAAAGGTTTAAAGAGAGACGGATTGGGAAGGACTGATTGGAGAAGAAAGAGTGTGGGAGGAACAGAAAAAGAGAGAGATTCAATGTCCTCCAGGTGCCAC
>NW_015771560.1:0-784 GCF_001515625.1 Sinocyclocheilus rhinocerous
CAATTTTGTAATGCATTACTTTTAAAAGTAACTTTCCCCAACACTAATTATAGTAATGTAGAAGTTTATAATTTTGCCTGATTTGTGTAGCAAACTGAAAGGATTATGTAGACTTACTTCTACACCATAGTATTTCCCAGTTTTCATTACCTTTTCAATCACAAATCCTAAGAAATGTGAATTACATAAAAATCCCAAGAAATGTGAATTACATAAAAATCCCATGTTAGACCAACAGAATTCCCCAAATGTTGTCCCAACTTGACTGAGCACAGAATTGTATGATATTTTTTACATCTTGATAATCACCATTCATTAATTTGCTTGAAAAAAAGGTTGTTGTTTTTCTCTGAAATACCTTTTTTTTTTTAATCTATGAGGGGAAAAAAAAGCCAGAATGGAGCTTTTTTAAGAGAAGTCGTTTAATATGATTTAATCCTATCGATTCTTCATAACACACATTTTATCCCTTTTATAGTCGGTGTGTTTCTTGGTTGCACTCAAAGCCTCAGTGAGACTGTTTGGTAGCACTTTATTTTACAGTCCTGTACATACTATGTACTTATTATAGTAATTACAATAACTGGGTAATAATAGGTACTAACCCTAAACCTAACCTTAAACCCCGTAGTTACCTTATATTACCCAGTACTTTCATAGGTAAGTGCACATACTGATACAAATATTCTCATCTGAAGAAGAGAAAAGAAGTAAGGAATAATTGACGACAGGCTGTTGAATTATTAGGAAATAATGCACACCTGAGGAGGTGATGTGAACATGA
>NW_015771561.1:0-784 GCF_001515625.1 Sinocyclocheilus rhinocerous
AGTTCACCCAAAAATGAAAATTTGATGTTTATCTGCTTACCCCAGTTTCAGTTTTAGTTTTAGTATTTCTACTATTTCAACTTAAACTTATTTTATTTCAGTTAGCTGCCAAAGCAGTTGTTTTAAAATAATAATAATAATTTTCATTTCTTTTTTACTTAAATTTCTTTTTTCTTTTTTTTTTTGTAATTTTAGTATTTTGACCTAAACTTATTTCCAGTTAGTTGCCACAACAGTTTAATATAAATAAATAAGTAAATAATACATACATACATAAAATGTATTATTATTATTATTATTCATTTATTTTAAATTATCATGGCAACTAACTGAAATAAAATAAGTTTAGGTTGAAATACTAAAAGTATTATTATTATTACTATTTTTAGTATTTAATAATTAATGATATTTATTTTGGCTTTAATTTATTTTATTTCAGGTTCAGTTTTAGTAATTTTAGTATTTCAGTTGTTACATTATTTTCAGTTGTCAAGGCAGCATTTCTTAATTTTCATTTTTCATATTTATATTTAATATATATTTGTATTATATCATTATATATTATTAAACACACACACACATAAAGCGAATCACATATGGTAAACACAGAAGCTTCTGTGCGTGTCTATGCTCTGTGTGTTTATATGTGAATAAAAGCCTAAATCAAACATCTCAAGGACCTTTTTTACAATATTTTTCACGTTTCAAGCTTTCCATCAATCTCCCATTTGGAAAGCCTGCTCTAAACAAAGCATCCAGAGTACTTCAACATCCAAAAAGCGAC
>NW_015771562.1:0-785 GCF_001515625.1 Sinocyclocheilus rhinocerous
AATAAAACATTTAACCGGCAAGGCTTTAAAGCACATGCAAATAATTTACTTTTGTGACTGCGAATAAGTGCAGTGTCCTGTCACGTGAGAGTAACTCTGAGTTAACACTGATGTGAATGTAAGGTATGTCGAGTTGTACAGTATATTGAGATTTAAATGGAGGCACCAGAACTGCAGCTGATTGAATGTGTGCTGTAACACGATACTACGATATTTCTTCAAAAGCAGATCCTGAAGAAATTTTTATCGCCCACGATCAAAAATCTTCCTATCGCACACCCCTACATTGAACCCAACCCCTTCTTTAAACCTTATGACCCTAACCCCATAGCCTTTAGCCTTAGCCCTTACCATTTGAGTAGGACCTTTAGAAAGTTTTGATAGATCTCAAACTTCTGGCATACAGGGCAATGACCTCGGTTACGACCCAACCCTGGGGCATAATATGGAGGAATATCTAGTGTTTATCATGCACTGCAAATAGCCGTTCTCAGTCCTGCGGTATGCACTGACATGAGTATTACTACAGCTCTTGGGGGACCGAAAGAAATAATTCATGCCGTGGGATTTAAGCGTTGTGCTAAGCTTCAGCCCTGTGTAGCACATTTCGACATGAACTAATGGATGTTCAACTCACAGCTCACTCTTGACCCTCACCAACTTTCCCCCCTTTGGGACCGACAGTGGTTTATCTCCTTCGACTCCACACCCTGATACTTCCCAGCACGCTGATTGATGCAATCCAGCACTCCTGCGAACACCATAACATTGCTGCTAGTTCTTTT
>NW_015771563.1:0-784 GCF_001515625.1 Sinocyclocheilus rhinocerous
TTATGAGTCCGACTCTCTAACCATTAGGCCACGACTTCCCCATTAGCTGGTGTTTGTAAAGCATCATACTTGGGGTTAGTGATTTGAACAAACACTTAAATCGCACCTCAAATCATGTGGATTGCTGTTCATTTGCTTGTATAATAAAAAGGAACATATTGAACATAAAACTAACTAGTCTAATCATGTCAGTCTGTCTGAATGTACGATAAACCAGCGAACCTAATCTGTTCAAATGTTTTAGCTCTGTACAAATATAATGTAATAACAGTCAGAGCGGATAGAAAAGCTCAAGGATTTGTGATGTTTGACCACTTATTATGACAGTATCAAAGCTGTTTTCAGCATTACTGGGATTAAGTACAAAAAACCCACTGAATCAATCCAAAAGCCTTTTTTCACTTTGCATTGCATTGTGGGCAGTGTTGTTATTGTGAACCAAAACTGAAATGGTTAAAAAAATATTTTGATTACACGAAAAAAAGCTGAAATAAGTTGAAGTACTAAAATGACTAAAACTGAAATAAAGTAAGGCTAAATAGAAATAAAAAAACTACTAACTACTACTAAACAAAATTTCATAAACATTTGCATAACAAAATTACAAAACCTATAGTTGAAAATGAAAACTGAAAATATGAAAGCTACTTAGAAAATAAAGATAATTAGAAATATAAAAAACGAAAACTACTAAAAATTACAAAAAGTACAACAAAATTACTAAACCTATAACTAAAATGAATTAAAAAATCTAATAAATAATAATAAAAAAGATACTAAAAAC
>NW_015771564.1:0-785 GCF_001515625.1 Sinocyclocheilus rhinocerous
AATGAAGTGCATTTCAAAGGATGCAAGTTAGAAAGGCATCTCAACCCTCAAACATTATGCTCATCATTCCACTTCAACCCAATAATTATGGAAATTGCAACCACAACAGCTGTAATAACAAACATACCGATCATTCATTTACATCAGTCAAATCCTCCAAACAAGGACACTGACGTTGTGAGAAAACATCCTAACTGAACCAAACGAGTATGTCATAAAGAAAAATGAAATGTCACGTCAGAGCATAAACAGCTACATCTAAACTTAAAGAGATATAACTACTTTTAAATACTTGTTAACAAACTCTTACACTCTCTCTGGGTTTTCCTCCTGCACAGCAGCCTATGGATCGCGGAACTACCGAATTTATCAACATAAATAAATTTGGTACCTACAGAGAAACACACTCACACAGGTGCCTGTCAGATATAAGCTCCTTGGCCCCGAGATCACAATGCAGCGCTGCGTTGAATAATCGGCGCAATAACTAGAAATGCAATGCAGAATTTCATGCGCGCACTTCCTCGAGCGAGCGGTCTCGCGAATGTGGGTCAGCGGGCCTAGTACACGCGAGGCGTAGCGGAAGCTCCTCCCGAACGCCGCAAAATCTGAACACCTTTAAAATGCGTGTTTACTCGGTGGTCGTAACAATACATAAATTATCAGCTTAGACTTCTCGTCTTCTTTTACTTTCGATCGGCGGCCGTTCGGTCAATTTCGGTTTCTTCTTCTTCTTTGAGCTTCTTCTTCTTCTTTGGAATTTTTTGGCGTATTCCGCACCATAG
>NW_015771565.1:0-785 GCF_001515625.1 Sinocyclocheilus rhinocerous
AATACTTTTGGATGCCTTTTTGGAAAGATAACTGAGAGGTGCATTTCTCACGGTCACAACCTGAGAGCTAAACTTCCTGTGCCGGTATCATTCACAGGATAGCTGTCACATAACTGATAAACAGACCCCACACTATCGACTCTGCGTACAGCAAAAAGACAACTGCATTTGAAATAAAAACCAACAAAGGACAATTTGCATTTTATGGCTGCTTACCCGTTATCACACTTTCCATGAAAACAAGCACTGGTGGAATCGCACACAAATAAGAGTAAATCAAAGGTGGAGGCCAACCTCCCCCTGATCCATGCAGAGCAATAACACAATATATTCTTCTTTAAGTTAGATATGAATACGGTGGGTGCATAAATGCAGTAATAATGTAGTTCCAGAGCAAACAGCACAATAAGTGCTAATGCTTGGTTTGCAATTTCACCTGAATGCTTTATAGGTGGAAATGTGTTATGAAAGATGGGAAAATAACTACAGATACCAAGAAATGAACAGATGTGCATCAAAAGAAGCTATTTCATAAGAATTATATTAAACCACAGAGGTACACAGGTAGAAAGTAAAGTTGGAAAATATGAAAAATTTAACTTTTTAGTATGGAATTGGACTGTGAAACGTGAAGCGTTGGGGAGCAACGAGCCAGATAGATATTTATTTTAGATGCTTCTGTTTAATAGCTGTTTTCAATTCAGTTACAATACTGTTTAAAAGTTTGGGGTCAGTAATTTAATTTTTTTTTTTTTTTTAAGAAATTAATACTTTTATTCAGCAAG
>NW_015771566.1:0-785 GCF_001515625.1 Sinocyclocheilus rhinocerous
ATTTTTCTCTAGGGTCTTTAAAAAAGGGCTTATGTTACAGTTGTCGAGCAGATATTTTAAACTTGGTGAGCCCAAAGCCATTCCACAAAACAGTTCAGGTTATCTTTTCCCAAGCATTTCAAAAAACATTGTGCAGTGAAAGTGAAAAGGGGAAGTTTAATTTATTTAATATACAATAAAGTCTAAATAAATAAAATAAAGAAATTGTGCTTTTGTTTGCTTTATTATCTCGTCACTGGTTTATATTTGTTTCTCATTCTTCAATTTGCACATTTGTCTGAAGGAAAACATTTGGCTTTTTCCATCCATTCTCCAAAACACGTCCAATGTTGTGTCTCGGGATCCTGAAGCCCATCCAGTTGGCTTTTTTTCCAGATAAACAAGATATCGTCAACTTAATTAGTTAATTAAGTATCAAATAATAGCTCTAAGTTCACCAGTACTTCGCCATGTCACGGCTTATTTGAAGGCCAATCCAAAGACACTGTACTGTTATATTCTATTATAATATTGTTAATAATTTTGTAAATTTGGAAAGTTTTGAATTAGGCTAATTTTATTTTTTATATTTTCTAGTTTAAAGTTGCGTTTTTGTCATTTATTATCATTATTTTATGTTTTAAATATTTATATAGTTTTGATTATAATATAGTTGTAGTTTTTTAGTACTCCAACTTAATCGAAACAAAAAAGAAATGTTACCTTGACTGGCTGAAATAAACATTAAGTGAAATACAAATATTCAATTCAATTCAAGTTTATTTGTAAAGCGCTTTTCACGATAC
>NW_015771567.1:0-785 GCF_001515625.1 Sinocyclocheilus rhinocerous
GTAACCTATTACATTTCCAAAGTAACCTTCCCAACACTGGTACTCACGCAGGAGCTCTAGAAGACGTGAGTCTTCCCACATGCCATACAGCAGGTAACTGGAATAACTGAACCAGACAACACTGTTTATGGTCAGAAAAATGACAGTATATGATCATCTTCAAACCTTTGACTTAAAACCATTCCTGAATAATGAAAACGTTTTTGTGAAATGTGTTCACTTACTGTAAGGCTTCTTATATCAGGCTAAGAATTTTACCTCTGTCCCAGGTAACAGGGAACATTCTCAAACTTTCACTAGTGTTTTTCAAAAGTTATATAAATGTTAGGACAAAACAATATTTATTGAATGTTCTTATTAACATTTGATATATGTTTTTATAACATTGAGAGAAAATGTTCTGAGATCAGCATTCTCAGAACATCCTTATGATGTTATTTGTCCTTAGTGAATGTTCTAAGTAACTTTTAAATAACATTCTAATGACGACAAGAAAACTGTACATTTTAACAATCTGAGAATATTAAACATAAACATTCAAATAACATTATATTTTTGGTGAAAAGCTAGTACAATGTTGTAAAAAAAAAGTTTTTGTAAACTTTAAATAACATTCTAATCACAACAAGAATATCAGCATTTTATAAACATTTCAAAACAATGTTTCCACAACATTTGTATTACCTAAATTTGTTACCTGGGTTTGATGTTAATCTTTAAATCTCCACCATTAATTAACATACCAGAAACCATAGGGGTAGATTCAGTTGGTCTGAATGATATTT
>NW_015771568.1:0-785 GCF_001515625.1 Sinocyclocheilus rhinocerous
AATTTAATTAATGCATGCTTGTTGAATAAAATTATTAATTTCTTTAAAAATATAAAAATACCTTACTGACCCCCAACATTTAAATGGCAAACTATACACACATACATTAGAAGCATGCAACTTCATATATACACTTTGCAAAAGAACAATAAGCAAGGAAACACAGACCTTGATTTCTCTTTGCACACAACTACAGGCATCCTCCTGTGGAAGTCTCCCTCCACACTGACAAAAAGAGCTGCGAAAATGAAAATAAAAGTGTCAGGAAATTAAAATTTCATTCTGTATTGGTGGTGCTTTATTGTAAATGCTTATAAAGTATGCTAAATAGTATAAATGTATGATATTACAATCATACTGCTTATCAGCATATGAAAAAAAACTCTATACTCTATAGCCTGCTCTTTTTTCACCACAGCCAATGAAAGCACTGTTCCTTACTAATGTACCTGAGGAGTCTATGCTTTTTTCACTTTACTATTCCCCACTGCTTTTCAACCGTTCAACTCACCACTTTTAGAGAGATGCTCTTGAGCCACAAGCAGAACATCAGGATGCTGGAACTGATGAGAGATGATTTTTTTCTTAATTACAAAACTTCACAATTGTGCATTTTTGCAAAACATGCGACCAAACATTCTCACAAACTGGACAACATTTGGTGTTTGACGAAAGGAATCTGATTAAAGGCTTTCAAATACATATGTGACCCTGGACCAGAAAACCAGTCATAAGGGTCAAATTTTTTAAATTGAGATGTATGCATCATCTGAAAGCTGAATAAA
>NW_015771569.1:0-785 GCF_001515625.1 Sinocyclocheilus rhinocerous
GAGTGACACACTCCCCTTTATCACAGGTCACATCACTCAGCGGGATGAGGATCTCCGGGGGAACTGGAGGAAAAACATTTACATCAACCCCTTATTAAGATGTTTATGACTTCTTTATAATTCTAAACAAACTGAATGATGCACTTAAACATTTTGAACTTACCATCATAGATATAATCGGGATTTAGAAGCTGCAAAATGGAAAAAGTTTTGAGCATTTTTCTGAAGAATTTTTGTAGAAAATAACATTAAAGACAAAGATTTGTATGTTTTCATTAGTGTTACCTTTACAGAGACCTTGTTGGTTAGTCCCTCTCTGGATTTCCTGTATCCATTTTCAAGCTTGGCCTCCTTTTTATTTTCCTTCTCTCTTTTCTCTGACTTCTTACGAATACGGAGGGATGTATGCCATGATGATGATTTCCTGCTGGAAAGCAACCCATTATGTTAAAAATAATGATTAAAACACGTTGAATGCCCAACATAAAGAACAGATGATAACCACTAGAGGTCTGTAACAAAAATGGGTTTGATTTTATTGCAGAATGTGTTATGTAAATGGGTTAGAGGCGAGCTCTTACTTTATGGTCCCCTCTGGTACATCAGGGATAATGGCGGAGGTGTGGCCCAGCACGTATCCAGGGATCCAGCCCTCGGCGGCTGGGCATTGGTCGGTAGCGGCACGAAACACCAAGAACATGTTCTGCTGATTGGAGGCCAGGATCTGCACCACCTCCCCCTGACCTACATTTATCTCATCCTCTTTCAGAGCCACATAGTCCTGA
>NW_015771570.1:0-785 GCF_001515625.1 Sinocyclocheilus rhinocerous
ACAGGAATACATTACATTTTAAAATATATTCAAATAGAAAACAGCCATTTAAAAATCGCAATACTATTTCATAATATGAAAAATGCAGCCATCAGAAATCAGATTTGACCATAAGACACTATCATTCAAGATGATATTTTCCAATCGAAATGCCATTAATTTACATAGCTGGATAGCTGGACACTACCTGCATAATCGGCACTGTTTCAGAAACAGTACATACTAGTATTCAATTCCAAACAAAGACACAGAAACATTTTCCATCTCTAAAAGAGATTAAACGGGTCTAAAGCAAGGAAATTACCAGCATACATGAAGTCACAGAAGTATGCAGACCGGGGCTAGTGACTGACGGGTCACAGTCTTGGGTCAGTGGACATCCGGTACAATTAAGAGAAAAGAACGCATTACCACAAAACTGGTCAGAATACAGTGACCACAGTCTAAATTTACCCCGTTTAGTTAACCCAAGACTGAGCTGCTACTGCAGGATTAAGGCACATGCAAAAACCAAAGACATTTAGCAAGCAGAAAACTGTCATATGGGCTACTTTTATAGCCTTTTTAAGATAGACGAGCACTGGTCACAATATGCATTGATTTTATGAACAAAAATCATCCACTCAAAAAATATTTAGGCCTAAATTTAAGATTTATGTATTGGAATTGCGTATAAAAATACCACCAATTTGGTTTATTTAAATAATCCTATAAAATAATAAATCATCAAATGACCAGCGTTAAAATACGGCTAGCTATGGAACAAGCGATACTCAATAAGACAA
>NW_015771571.1:0-785 GCF_001515625.1 Sinocyclocheilus rhinocerous
GTATACATTATAATGCTGTGATGTCTCAATTCACTTGTAGTATGTTGCATTTTTAGTTTGTCAATATTTTATTTTTAATTAATTTTGGCAAAATAATGAAGAATTTTATTATCGGCCATTTATCAGTTAAGGCCTGTTCACACCAAGGACAATAACGATAATGAAAAAGGCAAATATATAGTTTTAAAATTCATTCTAAATTTAGAAGAAAAGCAGAGTTTGCACCATAACATAACGATAAAAACATTGACAGCCAATCAGAATCCATTCTGTTTTAAAGAGCTCCAGTATTTAAAGCGGCAGATGATATAACTGCAACATAAATAGTGTTATTATCCGTTATTGTGGGCGGTAATACAGTTATCATTATAGTACAGTATCTTTATAATTATCTTTGTTCATTGTTCGTTTGCCTTTATCGTCCATAATGTAGTTATCAACAGCGGTCATAATTTTAATATGATGCATCCCTAATTTTTTCCTTTAATATTTGTTTAAAAGGGAGTTATGTGGGGTATTTTTTTTTTTGTTAAATTCTAAACGTTTAGAAAAAAACTATTTAGTTTTATGAGTTTATACAATGCATTTAGTTCCCATTTACCAGCTCTTCTCTAAGCTCTGTAGTCCTGCTGCATGCTGAAATGTGCATTATTATGCATTTGTTATTTATCTGTTCTGCTCAAGGAGAGGGATTGCTTATTTACGCTGAAGTTCTTTATCACCGTCTCTCCCCGGGGGAGCCTTGTGCCTCACTAACAGACAAAATGGGAGGCAAATTAAAACGC
>NW_015771572.1:0-785 GCF_001515625.1 Sinocyclocheilus rhinocerous
TTTATGAATAAAATAATCTGCTATTTACATACTGAAACAGTTGTCTGATTCATCAAGCATGCAAACTCAATTCCTTGAGGTTGTTCTACTCATTTAGCACAGCAGCTTCAACATACATGTTAGAGGTAAGACTGCAAACAATTAATGCAGAATGTTAACCACAGATGTCATTTGACTTAAAAATCGATAAACTAAAAAAAACAGCCATTGCAAAAAGTGGATGTACTAGTTTCTTGCCTCAAACTAGTATAATAAAAAATGCTTCGGAGTGTATTTGTTTGAAGAACAGACAATAGGTTTGAAATATTTGAAACATTTCAGGTTGTTTTGGTAAGCCGTTTTGTTATAGTATTCATGAGCTTTTCACATCTCTGCAATTCTCACCGTTATTGAGAATGAATATCACAGTCTGTGTGTGGAATGATGGCTTCTGTGAATTTGGCCGCTAACCCAAACAATTAACACTTGAATTTCACAGCGAGCTCCTCCAGCTTGCTCATCAGCTTCTGGTCTTCAGATGGTGAAGACCTGGAGGAGGCCAGAGGCAGATGCGTAGAAACCGCTTTTCTGTCTGCAGATGAATCAGTTTGAGAAACAGAGGTCAAAGTTCAGTTTCATGTTAAAGAGAGATTTAGTCTGCAACGTCAAAGACATGTTATAGATGATGTGTACAACATACTAAAGCATGCTTTCACATTTTATAAAGATGCTTGACCTTGGAAGAAGAGGCCGCTGGGCTGTCTGCTGGCGGCATCTGATATGGCCAGCCACACCACTGTGTCTGC
>NW_015771573.1:0-785 GCF_001515625.1 Sinocyclocheilus rhinocerous
ACATTCAAATAGAAAACGGTTATTTTAAATTGTAATAATATTTTTGCTGTATTTACTGTATTTTTGATCAAATAAATTCAGCCTCGGTGAGCATAAGAGACTTCTTATATATTTATTACAGCCACTTAAAGCAGTTATATGAATTGCTTTGATTTTCATTCCATCCAATTTGATAGATTTTAAGCTCAATATAATTACTAATTTAATAATATATCAATAGATACTAATTTTAATGTCAACTTTTTTGTATAAAGTTACTTGACATAAAACAGTGGCTATTTTGTAGTGCTATAAGGCAAAACTATTTTGGTGTTTGTGTTAATTGTTCTGACAGTAACCGAACTTAGTTAAGAGCAATACATCTAATCAGATGAGAAGTAATGTATTTTCTATATCAAAATGTAATTTTGTCAGTCATAAAACTGTTATAATACTCCCAAGTCATCAGCTGAAAATTTGGACAGTTTCACGATACTGTATATTGGTAGGTCTTTACATTTAGACACTGCATTGTCTCTGTTTTTTGTGTGAAAAAATTCTTCGGATGACTGCAGTGACCACGTCAAGCACGAATAAATCTATCGACCCGAATTCTGAGAAAGAGATGGATGGAACGAGAGAGAAAAGCAGCATTTTTTTACTCTAATTGGTGGATTACAATGACTGATGAGGGGCAGGTACTCATCTGCATGGCTACAGAGGACATAAAGGGCTTTGTGTGCTTTTCTCTCCCTGCTGCCTTTTTTAATATGTTGCCTTTTTGAACATCTAAGGACTGATGGCTA
>NW_015771574.1:0-785 GCF_001515625.1 Sinocyclocheilus rhinocerous
TCTCTTCAAACAGCCCTGCTGCCAGCCCTGGCAATCTTAGAGGTTTTAATGAACAGAGGATTTACCGAAAGGGGAGCAGTTTGTTTGGCTGGTCAGCACATACTTGTAAACTTAAAGCAAATTTACTGGATAGCATAGACTAATTTTGAGGATTGTTTGAAAAATAGAGATTTAAAGACCAGAATCGTGAATGCATGAATGTCTGTGACATGATGAGGTCTGATATCCCAGGATATCTGCCATAATGTCATTATTATTTCAGCACAGCTTTAGTGCTAAATTCTTTGGAAAAAATAATTTGACTAATGCAATGCTGACTGAAGATTAAGAATTTGTCTTACTTGTTTATGTTAAAACTGATAATGTGTGACAGCGAGAATACTTTGCTGTTTCACACTATAAATCACAGCTTGGCAAAGCAAGGTTGTAGAGTTATGGAGACTGAATGACCAACAGCACAGAACCAATGCTCAGCACCTCGTAAATTGATGAAAGACTCATCTTCACTAAAACACAGGAGCAAATCAGCATGTGTCACACACATTTTTCTCATCCCTTACCAGATGTCTGTGCTTTAACCTGTCAACAACACTTATAGTCTTCGCTTTTAATTAAAACTGCAAAGCCCTGAAGAGCTCCTGAATATATTCCATATTAGATAATCATGTTTGAGTTGGATGATAATTTAAGTTGTTTTTGGTAATGAGACAATTTACCCAGTAATTAAATTTATTGTTGTCTTATTACTGTGGCTACTTTCTTATTTGTCATAAATGTTTTGACTG
>NW_015771575.1:0-785 GCF_001515625.1 Sinocyclocheilus rhinocerous
AGTGAATTGTTTTTGAAAAGTCCTGATGTCAGCTAACACACCTACAGCTGACAGGTCTTTGGGAAATAAAATTGTTTTAAAATTCTGTACTGCATCCAGCCTGGTGGTTGTTCAACAGAAACAAGTACCATAGTGTGTTTACAAGTATTGTGCAGTTTTGTTTTAAAGGAAATATGTGGTGATCATCAGTATGTGCAAAGGGTCCTAACGTCACTGGACTTCAATGATTCACTGTGGCATCTTGTGTTAAGCAAGCATAAATACAGATGCGCACACACACACACACACACACACATATTAAAGCATAATCATTTCTCTTCCAACAACAAGGGAGTTGTAGGGAGTGTATTGAAGGGTGTTTTGTTTGTTTGTTTTATTAAAAGAAGTGTTTATATAGAAACTTAGCCTAATTTTTGTAAATTGCTGTAAAACATTTTTATCAAATAATAAAGGCGAATTGTTAGATATTAGATTGTTTATTGATGGTTGTATGGCTCACTTCCCTATTAAATGGAAACATCAGCACATAACCATTTCTCAAAAATTCCATATATACCACAGTCTTGCACAACATTTGTACAAAAGAAGCACTGCCTAATCAGCTACCTCACAGTGTAATGGAACACAAACTGGGTCATTAAAGTGTGTGTGTTTTTTTTCTTTCTGGCAGTCACTGACTGAATACCTGAAATAAACATTTTAAAGTTCATACAAAGCAGGGATTTGTTCACGAAAAAGGCCTCGAGTTGGATATTCCACTGGGCGCTGGACTACAATCAAAGAAA
>NW_015771576.1:0-785 GCF_001515625.1 Sinocyclocheilus rhinocerous
ACAAATGGCCAAGCAAAGCGCACGACACTGACAAGGTACGCGATGTATCTGTAACGTGTATGCTGTTTCAGTGTGGTTTTGGTTCTGTCATGTTTGTCCAATCTTATGAACTAGTTTTCTCTGTGATCTAGATGTTCCTGAGTTGTCTTGATTTGTCATTATATGTTCACCTGAAATCTTATTAATTATTTTATTAGTTCCTGTGTTTAAAAACCCTTAGTTTTCCCTTTGTTGGTTGTCTGTTCTCGTCAATGCATCTGTTATCTCCTATGGCTTTGATTATTAAAAGTTGTCTTTCATATTCTTTGTTTTCGTGAGTGTTTATACACATTTTGTGACAATATCCTTATGTATGATTTTATATAGGTTTATACCATATATGAAACACCTATAGTAAAATTAGTATACACATATATTAAAAATATTTATATGATGAATTCTTTATATGGTAATGAATGTTAAAACTATATATCTGAACAATGTATGTCTAATTTATATATGCAAGTTTCTATAAACAACAAAAATGCAAACATCCGATATGGGATATGCAGGATTTTCAAAGGCGAAGCTTGATGACGCTATGAAGGAGAGTGGAATGGTGGGAGATGTCGTTTCACCATCCAGAGATGTCCGAATCATGTTCTCTGATGTAATTAATTAATTTTATTATTACCTGTACCTTCCAAAGTTATACAAACAGAGAATAAATTGTACAGAGAAAGCGAGCAAAGAACATTTACACTGTCAAAGAACTGTATATGACTGACTTCAGTCTAGCGCGAGTT
>NW_015771577.1:0-785 GCF_001515625.1 Sinocyclocheilus rhinocerous
AAAATGACTTAAGTCTTGTTTTCAGAAAAATTTAGTTGGTTTAAGCTTTTCTTGTTTTAAGCAAAAAAACACTTGCTTTTGAAAAAAACTAATTTTCCTCTCAAGTCTTGTTTTCTGAAAAATTAAGTGCTTTTACTTAAAACAAGAAAACATCTGAAAATTTTTTTCAGAAAACAAGATTTGAGATGCAAAATGACTTAAGATAGGCCTATTAACTAAGTAAACAACAAAATTAACATTAAAACAACAAAAATATTAACATTAAAACAACAAAAATATCTGCGAGTGGGGTCAGAAAACAAGATTTCTGTTCTGATATTTCTGTTTTAAGCAAAAACTCACTTAAAAGCAAGTCAATTTGCTTCTCAAGTAAATGCATCTTGATTTAACAATGTATTTGTACTGGAAAACAAGACAAAAACACAGAGGAAGCTCATTATTTTTTTGCAGCGCAAGCACAGCCACCATCAGCACGCGAATGCAGTGCATTGTGGGACGTTCCACCGAGGTGATCTCCGGACAGTCGTCTCCATGGCAACCACGGCCCTTGCCCGTTTCCGACCCGGCAGCTACAGAACCAAACCTCTGTGGAGACGTTTTCCTGTCACGCGGATCGAAACGTGACACAAACATTGTGGGAATCCGCAGCTGTTTTTGTGTCGGAAGAACGGGGTTTATGCAATATAAGAGCTGCTGTTTCTGTGCACAGCATACGGACAACATTTTTTATGAATGTTGGGAGTGAAATAGCAATAGGATGTGGACTTGTAGTGGACACTATGCAG
>NW_015771578.1:0-785 GCF_001515625.1 Sinocyclocheilus rhinocerous
GGAGTAAATAAAAAGGTAATGGTGTATCAATACCGTGTTTCACTATCACATTATTTGTTTACATTCCCATTGTGATCAGGATGCTTTCTACTATAGAAGCACAAAGAGGCCATTGATCTATTGATCACCAGCCAGTCTCAGTGCTATTGTCTCATGCTCTGGAATATCTCTGAATACACCTATTGTTCTCACAACACAAAACTTAGTCATTTTTGTCACTCTGACCCAAATCCTAACCCTTACCCACCCCGATAGTGTCAGTTGTCATGGCAACATGTTGAAGAGGCCTTGTTGTAGTCAGACTGATGTTTCTTTGTTAAGCCGTTTTGTTTTTTGGCCCACATCTTCTCCCATCTCTTTACTCATTCATTTCAACTATTCTGAAAGAGAGAAAATGCTAAATTTCTGTAACGTATTTTAAGTACTTTGACGATTCATTTTCCTCAATTCCTTCAAGTGCCCACACTAGGGCCAGTACATCAGACGTGTAGGCTTTTCAGGGCAGATGACTTCAAATCACAATTCGTTGCACACCAGTGTATGTTTATTGGCCCTTTATGCCTACATGTGATTTGTGCTGAGTGATTTTGATCATGTGCGTTCTCTCTGTTCCTTACTGACAACCTCACGTAGTTCAGCTGTTCTTGTGCTACAGCAGAACGAGTCCACGTGTGACCCCCTGTCCAGTAATGAGCCATTCAGAAAGCCAATGTCTGCTGAAGCCTGACCTAGTGGTGTGGTCAAAGGGTTGTGAAATAATTATTTTTATAAATTATTGTATTTTT
>NW_015771579.1:0-784 GCF_001515625.1 Sinocyclocheilus rhinocerous
AAACATCAAATTTTCATTTTTGGGTGAACTATCCCTTTAAGTTAACTTACTGACAATCACTAGGTTGATCCTCCACTGTGCCTCTCATTAATACAGCATATATTTAACATGGTGCCAAAATATTTGTTAATTTCACTAACTTCCTCTTAAAATCTCTCTCCCTATCTCTCCCTGTTTTTAACTGGCCAGACTCAACCAACAGTGATTCTGCAAAATCTAAGGTCAGTATTGACCAAAAACTATTTAATATGTTTGTTGTGTTTTAAAGGTTGATGAGAATACTGTAGGTATTTGGTTGCTTATTTTTACTAGTAATGAAATAAGAATAGTTATTGTTTTATTTCGCTCTCTTGATTTTTTTATTAATTGTGAAATTGTTTATTTTTTATTTATATTGTAATTCTAATGGTTTCTTTCATTTTTATTTAATATAAATATATATTTTTATCTTATTTAACACATATATAATAATACATTTTATTTCATAATAATTAACATTATTATATTTGTTTTAAATATTTGATACTTAGGGGTCATGGGGATCAAAACGTGACTTTACTGCCAAGGATATCCTGACGCTATCGATTATGTCGGCTGTGACACGCAAACGCCGGAAGCGGCATCACGGCCGTCTCCTCGGGAGCAGCACAGACGACGATTCCGAGCACGAACCCGTTAAATCCTGCATCTCCGAAAAAGACGACTTGCAAGAGATGGGGCAGGTTGCATCCTTCTGCGCCCCTCGAGCGGAGGGAGAAGAGGATGAAGAAGAAGAGGAGGAAGA
>NW_015771580.1:0-785 GCF_001515625.1 Sinocyclocheilus rhinocerous
ATGTTGAGCTCAGATGGTCAGTCTCACATTAGCCTCCTGTAATTCCCCTGTTAATGGAAACTTTTCCTCATGGAATTTATTTTATCATGATTGACTCTCAGTATAAGTCACACAGTATAAAATGACTGATCAGAGCAATGTAATTACTTACTGCACCTTTAGGCCTTGGTGACCAAGGCACTTTCCAGACAGAGATTAATCATCAGACTGAATTAGTCTTGGAAATTCTTCTTCACTTATACTAATTCTTTCATGCAGGCTGAACTTTCCATTTTTGCAATATGCACATAGGTACTGAACAGAATAAACTCATTTGGCTTACACAAAGGACACAGGTAAACCTTTACACACATGCACCCTTAGAACAAGTTTAATTCTTAACATTATACTTATTTTAATATAGCTTTGGTTGCATTTCCCAACATACCAGTGCAATAATGCTTTTCTCTGAAAGCATCACCTCCCAGTGTTAACGCTGATAAATACCTAGAGAATGGTTTTTAGATGCTACAGTGGTCATGAGGGGGAGAATAATTAGCCAAAATGCACTCAGATAGAGAGCAAGAGATGTAATTACAGTAGCTAGCCTTCCTTTTAACCCACAGACTTTTCAACACAATGACATCAATACTGTCTAATTACGAGTGTGTTCCAGACATTTGTAGACCTACCCTTACACACACGCACACACACACACATAGCAGTGCATTAAAGTAGATACATATGATAGATACATATGATTATTGTCTTCTTGCATTATTGACAAACTATTTTCCTGTTTAACA
>NW_015771581.1:0-785 GCF_001515625.1 Sinocyclocheilus rhinocerous
GTCTCGTATAGAAGTGTAACAAAAGTAAGTGGGTGTGTCTTCTGTCTCCTTTTCTGGTAATTAATTCATCCTCATTCCTGACTCTTAAGAAGGAGTTGGTAAACAAGTGACAGACTAAATATCTGCGCTCGATGTAGTCGAACAGATGTAGCTCTGCCAGTCTATTTAAAGACAGCAGCTGTCACACTCACTCAGAAGAGAAAGTGTCTTGTTCTGTGATTGTTGCTGTGATTCTTCATGGCTGTTGTGGAAGTCTCTGAATGTATTTTTTGAGCTGAGACCGGGGCTAGTTGTCACAAAGCTTTTATCTCAATAACTCACAGTAAATGCTTTAAAACTAAATATAATTACTCAGAAGCTTGTTTTAGCTCATTTTAACCTGTCTTACATTAGGATATATTGTATTCAATTAGGATATTAATTATATTTAATTGCTGTTTGACAAATATATAAACATGCTTGTTGTCATATTACTAAGGCAGCAGAAACTGAAAGTTTTGAACAGTCTGTAAGATCACAATCAGCACAGCGCTGCTCTCTAAACCAAACTCTCTGTTATTAACACATTCATTGATTGTTTTGTTTTTTTGCTTAAATTAGATGGAAGTTAGGAGAAATCCTGGAGCTGCATCTTTATGTAACCCATCCAAATAATCAAGTTGACTGACCTACTATTTTTGTCAATATTTCTGATGCTTGAGAATATTTTTTTTTAATTCAAATTAATATTTTTGTAATATATGTATAGCGTCTGGACCAATCAAACACACAATTTTTCATTTGAT
>NW_015771582.1:0-785 GCF_001515625.1 Sinocyclocheilus rhinocerous
AGGCTGGTCTGCTCCGGCTCCTGTTATACTGTACCGGATCTCAATTTCTTTGTCCTGGTCCGATCGAATCTGCAATAAGATGACACAATGAGTACAGTTCTATAGATAATCAAACACAAGAGGCTTTGATGTGTTTAAACTGTCAATTTGCTGCTCATATAGAGCAGTGGTTCTCCATCGGTTTTGCTTTCAGGACCAAGATTTTACATTGGCAACCAAAATGATTCATTGTATAAAATAATAAAAACAATCTTTTTAATCAAGCATTAAAGTATATTAATATTACAGTAAACACAAAAAAATGCATAAACAACATACTGTAGTTTGTTGTATTAGCCATATTATAAAATGACTGATGAATTAAAAAATAAAAAAACAAAAACAAAACTAAACACTGTTGAGTTTGATTGTACGGTCAACTGTACAGCAAAATATATAGGAAGTGTTTTATCCTCCATTACATTTTTTAAAATCCTAACTACAGTATATGCATGATTGTTCTATTAGTTGTATTTTATTTTTGCAGACCAAAACAGACCAAATAACTTGAGTAGACATCATCCACACACTTCCATGACAAAACAGATAATTACCATACGCATGCAATCAATGTCTGTATAATTCCTGAAAACATTCTAACAGAAGCCCATACTTGGTTTACATTCCTAAAATTTTGCATAAATACAGATGCTTCTCATTTTTTTGTGCTTTTTCTCAATACAACAATATTGCACTGCACAACCAGGGCTGGATTTACGCATAGGCATTCTAGGCACGTGCCTATG
>NW_015771583.1:0-781 GCF_001515625.1 Sinocyclocheilus rhinocerous
TGTTGTTGTAGTTATTATTATTATTATTATTATTATTATTATTATGAAATGGTGTAATGGCCGAGCGATCTAAAGGTCGATGGACATGTACATATATTGGACATGAATTGAACGTGTATGAACGACAATATGTATTTATTTTACAGGCTTTAAGTCATAAATACAAACGTAAACAAAGCTTTATTTCATGTAATGTTACATGTAATAGGCTACCTAACCAACACACTCTTTTCTCATTACGTGTGATTAATGTGCCGGCCGTTCATAATTAATAGACACTGGTAAACTCTGTGCGTTGGCAGTTAGTTTCACAAACAACATGATGTATTTAAATGTATGTTTTATCTTTAGATAAGTTACTTTCAAAAGCTTGGCTGCAAGCGCGCGAGCTCTCTTTCACACGCGCTGGCGCGTGCACGAGAGAAGACACGCAGTATAAGCGCATGTGCCCATAGAGATGAAAAACGAAATACGCCATACTATCGCTGGTAGTAGTAATAATAATAATAATTAATGAAAGTAAAACGTTTAGGTCATGTTTACACCAGAAAAATGTAATTATGTAAGAAGTCACTTTTTTTTTATGGAGGAAAAAGAAGTGCAGTTCAATTTCTGTTCACTCCTGGGGCTAAGTGTTATGATAACACTTGTGTATAACATATAGTATATCATTTTTATATAATGTCTGTAGGTAAATGGTACTGATAGATTTGAAACATGAACATAACTGTAGCACATATTGTCCACCCAATTCTTTTTCTTTTCATAATTTGTTCATAAC
>NW_015771584.1:0-785 GCF_001515625.1 Sinocyclocheilus rhinocerous
TTCTACAACATAGCTGCTACAGAGAAGAAGCAGCTCACCCGCTACCTTATCGCATATCCTTTCACATTCCATCTTTACCCAAATGTTCCTATGCAAACAAAAAAACAACAAAAAAAACAATGGTGAACCTTCAACAAAGCCAACAAACCACTACACTACACCAACATGTCTATCTTTATCACATTTATTGATAAGAAAGCCTGTTGATGTTGAACTGAGCTAATCGTTTACTCTTTAACGTTACTGCACATATGACGGTGATGAGGAGGATCTCATGAGCTCACATGTCACTCATATCGTAGGAGAGGTGGAAAGTCCTGTCCATGCACAGGTAGTACAATCAAAACTAACTTTTTAAAGAGGTTTTAATTTGCCTAATACTAATATTTATTAATATTACTATTTTGGCTAGATTTATTAACAGCAATATGCTATGCATTATTCTTCTCCTTTTTTCTTCTCTTTCAGGAACTGCGAGATCTGTTGCATCAGTACCCTCAGACCCTGCTTGTAAAGAAAAAGTGGCTGGAGTCTTGCTTT
Organism: Sinocyclocheilus rhinocerous; assembly: GCF_001515625.1. Lineage (NCBI taxonomy): Eukaryota > Metazoa > Chordata > Actinopteri > Cypriniformes > Cyprinidae > Sinocyclocheilus > Sinocyclocheilus rhinocerous. The sequence goes on from NW_015771584.1 coordinate 541, forward strand.
GCTAACCAAAGGAAAGTCAGTGTGTCTAAATATGCAATTAGGTTAACTTGACAAAGCTCCTCCTACATTCCTGAGAAGTGACTGATCAAATCAGTTTGCCTTAGGTTTATTCGCACTCACATTTAGTATCTATGGTTTGAAATAAACTGGTCTGTCCCTGTATATCCAGTTACGGCTAAATGACGGTAAGAGGTTTGTCATACTGTGGATCAAATAATGAAACATTGCTTTCTATTTAAAGAGAA
>NW_015771585.1:0-785 GCF_001515625.1 Sinocyclocheilus rhinocerous
CTCCAGAGTGATGTATGACCTGACGTCCAAGCCACCGGGAACCACCGAGTGGGAGTAGAACAGTGGACTATTGTACCTTCTGATTTATCCTTGTCGACTCCTCTTCTACCTCCCCTTTTCCCAGTACTGCTACATTCCCCCCCAAATCCTTTTTCTCCACTCCCACCACCCCCTTTAGTCACGCCGCCCTGTCATTGTCCCACTGAGACCGGAACATTCCCTACAATGGCAGGTTGTACTGTGATTGGCGTTAAACTGACAACGCCACTTCAGTTCCGCCTCATTATCTGGGGTCGGTTGTAATATTGGTATTATAATTGTTGTTGTCATTATCCTCATCACTGATGATAATAATGATGATACATTGATTAGGTTTTTTTTTTAATCTGCTCTCTGTGTTTAATGCATTGTGACGGGTCACTCCTCCATGCTTTCTGTCGTAGCCACTGAAGATCTAAGATCATTTTAGGGCAGTTGACTGTCCATGTGCAGCATGACACGAAGAAAGCCGTTTTTTAAGCAAATCCACTCATTAAGTTCCAAGTGTTGCTGCGTTCTGCCTTTAAGATAAACGTTTTTTCATTAACTCAGTTTGTGCAGTGTTGATTTTGGTTTGGATTTCTTACCTGAACCCCTTCTATGGAAGTGGCAGGTAAAGACTTGCAGTAGTAGCTCCTTAAACATGACCAATCGATGTTTATTTGCCAAATACAGATGAGATCAGACAGTTTGCTGAATGACGCTCTTACGCTGTGGACGGGTTGGTTTATCACAGAGGTTTTGCT
>NW_015771586.1:0-785 GCF_001515625.1 Sinocyclocheilus rhinocerous
ACACACACACACACACACACACTCACACACAGTATGATCCATCACAGACAGGATTTCAAATGCAGCTTCTTTTATCATCACCGTTCTTAAAATCAGCCTGAAGGAGATCTCACACCGTATGCATAAATTACAATATTGAATCCTCATGTTTCAGATGCCGTTTCCATGTTCATTTTGTTTAGAATTAGTCTTAGATGTGATACATTCAGCCATGATGATGTTTCATGCAATTCTCTGCAAACGTGATCATTGACGATCATCTTCTGTCTGTTGGGCTTCATGATGGATGAGACTCATACGAACTGAACGATTCTGATTCCACTGAATAATTTCATTAGTGCCGGATTTCCCAGATGAGGGTTTTTGAGTTGATGAAAAAGTGGATAAATAATGAATAGTGAATAAAAATTATATCAAATGTAAAATTAAAATAAATAACTGGGTCTGCATGATAATCGCTATATAGCTTAGTGTGATTATCAAAGGCTGCAATTTAATTAAATAACTGTACAGTCTGAAGCATTTCATAATTACAATTTAAAAAAATAATTTTTTTATAGTACAATTACAATTGTATTATTATTATAATTTTTATTAACATCAGAGATTTGTAACATGCAAATGTGTCAAATAAAATTGTAATTTTTTATTTTACGTAAATAAAATCTCAGGGGTACTTCAAGTAAATATTTTAGGTCTAAGGGGTTCGGCTGACAGACAGTTTGGGAATCGCGTTAGGTATCCTCACCTCTCCTGATTGGCTCCTGCCGTCTCGTCTGATTGGT
>NW_015771587.1:0-785 GCF_001515625.1 Sinocyclocheilus rhinocerous
TAAAAAAAAAAAAAAAAAAAAAGACAGGAAGACAGCAGGTCTCCAATACTGGGATTTTCCCACATCTACACTAGTGACGTACATTAACAACTGTCACATAAGAAAACTGTACAACAGTGAGGAAGATTAAAAAAAGGGGGAAAAGCAAGAGAAACTATCCTTAAATTAAAAAAACAGACATTAAATAACAAAAAAAAAACATCTGGAAATGTCAAGGTTCATTCATTTGGAGTGTAGTAGAAGGTGCAAAAGCTAAAAGCTGATCTCTTGTTTGCCGCTGGTTGGTTAGTGTGTGTACATGTTACATAAGTGTGTTCAAACTTTTTATTTAAATGAATATAGCAAATTATAGCAAAGCATAAAATACCCGACAGCACCTGTTTATAGAAATCTTTATATGCTCTTTTATGAATTTTGGCTCTAGGTCTGTGTGTTTTTGAGACATACTGAGGATGGTCACAGTTCCATGGCTCTATGCCTGCTGTCAGTGATGTATGTGTTAGCAAACAGGCTGAATTCAGATAAATGGAGAAAAACAGCTTAAACACATTAACGTCAGATTTGGTATGTGCTAATGAAAGGCTACTGCAGGTGGAGTGTGTAACAGAGGGCCTACTGCTGGTTCACATCAACCAAAGGAGTGTTCAAATAATGTGGCACTGACCTCTGAATGTGTGTGTGTGTGTGTGTAAACGATTATGATTCATTTGTTTTCTTAGTCACAACATTACAAAAGTAACATTGACAAAGTTGGCACATTATACAGTCACCTGACTCACATTTCT
>NW_015771588.1:0-785 GCF_001515625.1 Sinocyclocheilus rhinocerous
GATTACGTTACTAACTACAGTTTTTGTCATGTAATTTGGAATCAGAACCGAACTACAATTTGTAAGTAATCTAACCAGCACAACATTACAAGCAAGCTATCTGTAGTCTTTACCAACGACAAAGAAATCTTCGGACTACTTTTGTGTTTTCTTATGCGGTTATGATTACGCCTGCAAAGAATGCGCTCCCACAGAACTCTTGACAAAAGCTAATATCACCAAATGCTCTACGTAAACCAGCCCCGCCCGTATCATGGTTTTTCCTCACGCAGACAGCAGTCATTACGTCTGTATTCAGAGGCCTATGGAAAGCAGAATCATGTCTGTACATGCAAGTCTCCAGGATACAAGATCTTTATCCATGAACCTGACACTGTGAGATCTCTATTGTCCTCAAACAGCAAAGTCTGTCATCATCTTCAGACCTTATTCATAATGGCTAAAGTTTGCAAGCATTTTGGAGAACTACCATACTATACAGCATTAAAGGGATATCCTGAATTCAATCAAGTTAATCTCTATGGACAGCATTCATAACATTCTTTAACATACATGATTTCATCTTTTCCTTCAGTTACAACTGAAGTCTATGGGGCAAGTGTCCCTGAGGATTTAAAAGCTTTCATTGAAGTAGCGACATTATTTTTTCCTTTAAAAAAAACTATTATTCTCTTTGTTTGCCTTTTGTTTACACGTCGTGTATAAGGCTATGCTTATTATTGTAATGAACTGCGTTTTAACTAGTGCGGTCAAACGATTAATCGCGATTAATCGCATCCAAAATA
>NW_015771589.1:0-785 GCF_001515625.1 Sinocyclocheilus rhinocerous
TTGGAGGATATCAAACATGTTTGATATTTTCAGCCGATTTTAGAATACATATTCCAGTCTTAAGTAGGAGTTAGAGTTACTTTTTTTTTTTCACCCGATCTCATCACACCTTTCTCCTTTTTCAGATCCAGTCATTTCGAACCCTGCGCCATCATCATCACCACCACCACATCTAAAATGGACTTCTAGCATTGAAACTGAAACAATGCCTACAGAGATCTATCAGGATCAGAACCAGGTACAAAATGAACAGCTCACCAGCACGAAAGTAGAAGAGTTCTCCAACCATGCTCTTCTGGTGACTGAATCAGACATCGATATACCTTGTCCCCAGTTACCAAACACACTGGCTCACACAGATAAGGACTTTGAAGCATTCACTTTAAACGAATTTCCTTGTGGTGTAAAAACAGAGCCTTTTGAAAATCTTGATTCACAGTCTACCAATGCTAACATATCCGTCTACAGTCCATTACCTCATTGCGTTGCTCAGTTACCAGCTACTACTGATATTAACCACAAGTCTGATCCTAAAGTGTTCAGTGTATCGAATTGCACTGATCTAGAATCAGCTAAATGTACGAAGCTAAAGCCTAAAACCTTGCAAGTATCCGTCAGTAAAATAAGCCAAAATGTGTTAAAGACCACTTGTCCTGAATCAGGCGTAGCTCATGTCAACTACAACACTGCTCATCAAAACACAGACTCAAGATCAGTCAGAAACGACACTATTAGCGGCAACGGTCATCTCGGTATAGCTAACGTTGCGGTCAACCCCCAACGTC
>NW_015771590.1:0-785 GCF_001515625.1 Sinocyclocheilus rhinocerous
ATAAAATACATCATGGAATATAACCGTATAATCATAACTGACTGCGATCCAGTGTGGATTCTGGTCGAATGATGAGACAGAAATATATTGTAACATTTTAGAAAAAGTTTATGGGGAAGATACACAATTACAGCTTCTGTGGAGCGTGAAAGAAAAGTAATGCAACTAGTAGTGTAACTAATTACTGCTGCCAGAAAGTAATAATAATTAGTAATAATATTACTTTTGAAAGGAGTAACTAGTAATGAGTAATACAATTTTTTTTTCAGTAACAGTCCCCGCAACACTGCACTTAATATAGATCCTCACTGAATGTAACACATCCAGGCCACACACTCATACTCTGCTTTGAAAGATAATTCAAGACTTGAATAGCTCTTGGCTATTGCAGCAAACACCTAGAATAACATCACATCTATTTCTATAGCATGTTCTATGACAGAGATCGTTTCAAATCACCAGGAAAACATCAGAATCAGTGATGCAACCTCAATGAAATCCTATTTCAGCTCTAACATGACAATTCCTTTTTGTGAACATGTTTTTCTGAGAATAGCTCCAGCCTCTTCAGTGTTAGTTCAGATCAATGACAGTGTGAAGTTCATCAGTTTAAGTTCAGTTCAGCTATAAGTTGTTCTACAAAAGTCAGCAGTGTGATTATTCAGCTCGAGTCAGCGCAGTGCTGATAATACCAGTGTCGTAAAGTTCAGTTCAGGTTATGTTCTCATCAGATGGTGTGGGTCTGTGTGGAGTTAAAGGGTTAGTTCACCCAAAAATGAAAATTA
>NW_015771591.1:0-785 GCF_001515625.1 Sinocyclocheilus rhinocerous
TGCATGGGCTGACACATAGTCTTTTCTCAGTGGGTGATTGCGAAGCGTAGGAATTGACATACGAAAATCTGCACTCATAAGTGACACACTGGAACCAGAGTCGACTAACATTTGAACCTCCATGCCTTCAATCACTCCTTTCACATATGATACTAACAGCTCCTGGCCAGCGTCCGTACTTAAATCATTGTCTTTTGATACAGAATTACAATCGTAGATATTGTCAATTTGAGGGCCCATGGGCAACATAGCTGGTGTTTGGGCCGCAACATCAGCTACAGTCAGTTTCCCGGCTGGTAGCGGCGCTCCTCTCTGCTAGGTGACATGAAACGCACTCCCCGCTTTCTCGAATCATCCTCATAGCCGTTCCATCTGCGAGAACCGGGGCTGGGCTGCGTCTTGCAGGAGACAAAGGAGAGTGTGAGTCTTTATAACTACCCACGTCCATACCTGATGTACGCTACGCAGCGCAGACCGTTTATCTGATCTCGATCACGCGACACCGTTATACACAGCGCTGAGAGATGCAGTGAAGAAAGCAGTCCAATTCACCGCAGAATCAGTGACATCTCTGTGAAATCTTGTGAGAAGCAGAATTCTGTTAAAGCTACAGATATCAGAACAAACGCCACTGACGTGGAAACCAGGAAAAACATTGTTCAATAGACACACATCACCACCATTCACCTTGGATTTAACAGTAAAACTACAGGAACAACTAATGTTTTCGAGTGCCTGACACAACTTTTCCCAGCACTTCAAAGCTTTAGTATTACCGAATTTGA
>NW_015771592.1:0-785 GCF_001515625.1 Sinocyclocheilus rhinocerous
ACATGAGCATATATATATATATATATATAAACACGAGCCAATAACACATCAGGTTAGACAAGCTACCCCGGCTGTCCCATCTCTTCCACCCCCATTCCCTGGTAAGGGAACACCCTCCCACTACTCTTGTTAAACTTATAAGTGAGTCACCAACTGCCACCCCGTTTCCTGATCTGAGGTTCTAGTTATATAAAGTTGTTGATCATTAGACGGATGACATTCGCCTACATCTCTCTTCGAGACACCTGTGCAATTACATCGAATTCTACTTTAGCCTATTCGTGATCATTTTTATGTTTCATTATATTCTAGTTTATGGCAAGCAATCATCAATCAAAATGTATTGAAGATTTTTAGAAGATGCAATGCATTATTAATTCATAAAACAAAATGGCTTGGAAGATCCTGGTACTGTGCACGATTTTACACATTATTCTAAAGTAAAAAATGTCTTAGTAATCTTGCATCATAATGTAATAACCTGCTGCACCTGTGAAACGGCTTTTCTTTTCTTTTTTTCTTTTGAAAACGTCACAAAAAATTCTTAGTCAATAAATGCTTTTGTGTGAAAACAGCTCATAAACAAACACACACAGATCTTTAACGTGTCCATCATGTCATTTTTGTTAGCATTTTACATTTAGACTAGGCTACTTGAAAAAAGCAGTTTTAGCCTATTAGAGACGGTGCAAACTGTTGTGTGGTTTTGGCTAGAAGGGATGCAGCAAAAACCGGAAGTTAACAGTAAATTAAATTTTCTACCTAGTAGATTGTGTTTTATTAAC
>NW_015771593.1:0-785 GCF_001515625.1 Sinocyclocheilus rhinocerous
ATTCATTCTGAGTGACTTTTCTATTGGGAAAGGAACTACGGAGCCTGAATTTAAGGAGAGAGTTCACACAAAACTGCTGTGTACTACTGTGCTCTGAGGCCCGCAGTGACTGAAACACTCACACAAAAACACAACTCTCTGACACTGATGAAAAATGCATAACTATAATGAATCAATAATAGGAACAATGTACTATAGCAGTTGAGAATAATATCAACATTACTGTATATGTCTGTTTTTTATAGCTTTTTCTAATAGTATACCAAAGTACAATAACAATATCAAGTGCTCCAAATTCCAGAATTGGTTTTGTTCATCAGATTGAAATAAGGGGTCAGTGTCTGAACCAACATATGTGAAAAGACTTATAAAACAAACACAGAACATTTAATTTTTTTCAAAATACACCCAGAATCCTTCAGGAGGAGGAGACAGTCACACTGTGTGTGTGTTTAGATTCTGTGCAGTCAGACTCCTCCTGCAGGTCTTTGCATATGTGACAGTGTTACAACAACTTTATCAAAGAGAGGCTGAAATAAGAGTCTGCTGTAGGTTTTAATGTAGAGTTCATTTTATCTAAATTATTATTTTAACAATTATTGTGATGGCAAACTGGCAAAGAATTGTAGTCATTTGTATCACATATTATGGGGTAAAAATCTACAATATTCTTCTAAAATGAATATGAGATCTTCATCAGTGATGTTTTGCATTTCATTACAGGATGTGGTTCTCTGGAAAGTTCAAACTGCTGTTGAAGGAGCAGCTGTAACAATCAACTGTCA
>NW_015771594.1:0-785 GCF_001515625.1 Sinocyclocheilus rhinocerous
GATGCGCATTAAATATCGTGCGATATTTATCGTGCAGCCCTAGAATGGATATAAACTCACCAGAGTTGCTCTCACACACAAAACCAATGTCATTTTCTATCTTTTCCCCCACTAAAATCCCCATTCCCGTTTTATTCTCCGAGTGAACGCTACCCGCTCCTGTGCTGTGCTCAACAGTTTCCCGTCCCATCCAAAGAGGAGAAATAAATAAAAAAGCCCATAAGGAATCAGCCCTGACAGCTCTAATCAGGGGAGAATAAATGGGGCTGCGTCTACATAACGCATCTTATAAACATCCATTTGGGCCGTGGTGCCGCCGCCTTCAGGATGGGCCGATTGCAGTGCCCCCTGGGAATTGCAGCCGATGGCAATTTGTGATTAGGAGGGCCGTTCTCCACTCTATCCTTTGTTAGGAAAGCTGTCCGGCCCCCTCAGCAAGACTCTTGCGGGTTCATTTTAAGCCTGGTGCCTGCGAACTGCAAGCTGAGGAGCTCTTGCCTTGATTCCCCAATCAGCCTGTGCCTCTTACAGCCACTTTAGCGGCAGCGTCTGAGGGGGATATGTATTAAGGACGCCCTGGGTCAATTACAGCTTTTTTATGGTCATGGACGGATGCGGGAGGTGGGGTTGGGGGTCATTTGTAAGGAAGCCTGTGAGAAACCGGTGGAAACCAGACTAATGATCTGGGCTGAAAACGGACACAATGTACAGCCCCGTTCAATCAAGTCCATCCATTCAAATTCATCCAATCAGATTCTTCAAATCCTTGCGTTGATGGCCAAGGA
>NW_015771595.1:0-785 GCF_001515625.1 Sinocyclocheilus rhinocerous
GTGGCCATGCGATGTGAAGTCGTGGCCTCGAGATCATATGTTGAGGATCTCCAGTGTGAGCCAGAAACACTGAAGTTAAGTGTTTTGGGGAAAAAAAAGACATTCTGATGAAGTGAGTGCTTGCATGGATGAGAGAAGAGAGCGTAAACTCTCAGCCTCGGCCATGAATCTGAGGAGACAGTGTTGAAGATGGAGTCCCTTAGAGTGCACTGCTATCACTGATCGATAAAGTTCTCCTCCTGAAGAACCTTTTATCCTCATCTCCAAGACTGATGTTCTATATATATATATGTGTTTACACGTTTGATACTCGTCGTAGCCGTTACTGAAAACACAGTGTTCTTGGCTTTCCATCTTCAATAGATAACCCCTGCACTGGCCCCGTAGCAGTTTCATTTGTTTTGAGGGCAACAGTGGGTTATTTCCTGCTGGGCATCTAAGAGAATCATGCCCTTGACATTTGACGAGGCTGAAATAATCTCAATGCGCGACTGGAGGAGGCAGAAATTGGGCTGTGGGGAGACAGCAACATGGCTACGTATTGCGGGCATGTCATTTTATCTGCTGTAATTGTGCGTATTGCCGCTTGCCTTTCAAAGTTGCCAAATATCATCTCCGTATCCTTCTGCATCCTCACATCCCTGCGAACCACCTGCAAAACATATTGCGACAAAGGTGACCTTTCTTTTAGCTCTCCCGTTCCTCTGAGGAACTGTCAGCTAGTCGGAAACAAAAATATTTCAAAGGAATTTGCTGTTTGGATACCTCCTGACAAGCCCTCTGGT
>NW_015771596.1:0-785 GCF_001515625.1 Sinocyclocheilus rhinocerous
ATTTTTGGGTGAACTTTCCCTTTAATTTGAATGAATAAAATGCATGTTTATTTTGATTTAAAATATTATAATGTTTAATATTACATTTATTATTTTCAATTTATAGAATAAGTTGTTTTAAATCAGTCACTTTATTGTGAAGTAAAGTCATTCCACCGCTTTGTTTCCGCAGAGAACAAACACCTGCTGCCTGCAGACAGGAAGCCCGGTGAGGAAACAGAGAGCCTTGTGGGTAAGCAGGTGGAGTATGTGACGGATAAAGGGGTGAAGAGAACAGGCCTCGTCATCTACCAGGTTCCCGCCAAGCCGTCCGTCTACTACATCAAATACGATGACGATTTCCACATCCACGTGTACGACCTGGTCAAGACCACCTAAAAAACCACAGACGAAACAAAGAAACCCCAGACAAACCCACAGCGCTTCACCTCTTCATAGCTTAAGTATCATCGCCTCTCATTGTACAGTCTGCCATGCCTCGCCGTGAAGGGCTGGCCGCGGAGGTGCTGTATGAAGCGTCCGTGTACAGGGTTTGTTATTTTGTGTTGATGTCACAGCTTAGGGAGACGATTTTTACAATTGTCATATCAATACAGTGTATTTATACGTGTGCGTTGGGCATCATTTGGTCCCATAATCCCATGGAATAGCTTCCATTCACCCGTAAACCATGGAGAAGGTTGCATTTTCGTATGTACGAATGTTCAAGGAGTTTTGAATTGTAAATAGTTCTGACCGCAGATTAAAAAAAAAAAAAACTCACGTCAGAGAAACATTTGATTACA
>NW_015771597.1:0-785 GCF_001515625.1 Sinocyclocheilus rhinocerous
GCAGCCATTATTCCAGTTTTCAGTGATCCTTCAGAAATCATTCTAGTATGATTTGGTGCTCAAGAAACATTTCTTATTATTAACAATGTTGAAACCAGTTGTGCTGCTTAAAATTGTTGTGGAAAATGTCATACTTTTGTTTTTTTTTAAGGATTGTTTGATGAATAGGAAGTTCGAAAAGTACAACATTTATTTGAAATAGAAATGTTGTAAGATTATAAAGGTCACATTTTATCAAGTTAATGCACACTTGTTGAATAAAAGTGTTAATTTATTTTAAAAAATATTACTGATTTGGTTTTGAATGGTTTTATATATCCATCAGTGTACATTTTTCATCATTTCTATTATTTCAGGCTTTACATTTCTGATGATTGAAACTTTTTGTCTTGTGTTTACGTCTCCTCTTGAATGGCAGGTATCAGGAGGCCATTGAGAAGTGCGAATCTGTGATGCGAACAGAGCCCAATGTGGCAATCTACACTAATAAAGCAAAAGAGAGGATCTGCTTCTGCTTAGTCAAAGTATGTTCATTTATTTACAAAATGTAATTTAGCTATTTTACAGCTTTTTAAGGGGATGAAAACCCCTCTAGTCTAGCTGTCCTGGTAATCGTCATTTATATGATATGTGCACTTTCACACCGTTAGAGGTTAATAAGAGTAAGAACATCAAGAGTCTGGTTTTGGTGTCTAGCCTCTCTGGTTATGGTTTCCTCTCCCTCTCTCTTGTGACTCCTACAGATGAAGAGTGCTGAGGAGGCCGTAGACATTTGTTCAGAAGCC
>NW_015771598.1:0-785 GCF_001515625.1 Sinocyclocheilus rhinocerous
CTAAGAGCTACCTAAAGGGGGATTCCCCCCCCCCCATTTTCCAAAACAAAATTCAGGCCCTGATATATATATATTAGGACTGTCAGTTTAATGCGATAACTTAATTAATTAGTTATGAAAAAAATTATTTGAATAAAATATTTTAACACTGCAAACGCACTGGCCCCGCCCCCAAACCTGTACGCCATCTTACATTTCATACAGTTGAATGTTGACAAACATGATACAGAACAACAACTTCATAAATGCAGTTATGCACTAAAATTCATGATATTTGGGCAAAAATGGCCCTGTATAAGTTTTTGTCTCATATTTATATCACAATAAGCGATATCACACGAGCAGCGAGAGCAAAATAACACGAGTGCTGTTTTTGCACGAAAAGCAAGAGTGCAAATGTGATTTTTATACAACAGTTCAGTAAAGAAGTTAATATTGTGTGTTTTTGCTCAATTTTTCCAATGAAAATATTACCTATAAAGCCATTTGTTGTTGTACGTTTCCGAGCAGCACGGCGGTGTTTAGTTTCTGAATGAATCCTCATTTTAAACGAATCGTGTGAACCAATGATTCAAAGGCCATTGAGAGAGCCGTTTACTTTATTCATGAATGAATCATCCATTTGAAGGAATGGAATGAATGAATGAATGAATGACTCTTAAAGACATTTAACGCCACCTGCTGGCAGTTTTATTTTGAAGACCGTTGGTAACAAAGCTGTTTTGGTTATCAGTGACTTTCATTGCATTAACAAAAAATACTAAAAAAATAGATGTTTCTCAAAT
>NW_015771599.1:0-786 GCF_001515625.1 Sinocyclocheilus rhinocerous
AGATGCCTGTTTTTCCTGGTGGAAATCCTTTGGTAATATAACCTCTAAAGCACTGTATTAAAAGCAATATCCTTGAATTATATTTTAAAATTTAAGTCAACATGCAACAGAGACCGCAACTCATTTTACTGCCATAATGTGACGTCTTGTGAAACAAGTTTATGCAATAAAAAAATAAAAACTGCAGGATCGACGGGACCAGAATTTGGTCAGAGCTAAAGGAAAGTTTGCATTGCCAAAAGCCTTAACATAAACCAAAGGCCCAAGAAGTGTTAATCTAGTCAACCAAATTACTGACAAAAATATTAGTTGATGAACAATTCTTTGATTTTTGCCAAAGATAACGAAGGTGAGATGGCAAATGTGCATCATGACGATAATCAAGTGTAGGAAAAAAAAAAATACTAAAAAAAAAAACTAGTGTGTAAAAAAAGTTTGAATATTTAATGAAATTTTAAAAATGAAGTGCTGCACTGCAATATACAGGATGATATATTTCACGGTTTATACAGGATGAGTATAAGAGATAAATACTGACGACAGGATAGACTACAGAGAGTGAGAAAAGCAGAGACGCCAACAATTCCGTAACCAAACATGAGCAACATAACAGGGTCCATCATCGTCTTTAATCACCCAACAGCCTGACAACATGTGCTAAACAACATGCGGAGGATGCACAGATCAAAGAAGAACTATATGTCGCTCATGCACCTATTATTGACATTTAAAGGGCCATTCAAAGTTTGCATGACATGATGAAGGTGACACTCACTCTGGAGATGG
>NW_015771600.1:0-785 GCF_001515625.1 Sinocyclocheilus rhinocerous
CATTAAAACTACTTTTATAATGCATTATACATAAAGGCTTAAAGTAAAGTGTTACGGAAAAAATATATCATAATTAATAAATTAACATTTGTGGAACAGGGTGGAAAAATCTTAATTTCTTCATTTGAATTGCAGATCAATAAATACCTTTTGCAGTCATTCCAATTCAAACTCCAGTTCAAGAATCAGGGCGTGACATGAATTTTAGATCTGCATGAAATACAGTGGTTCAAATAGTAAGATGCAGAATTTTAATTGTAATTTAAATGTAAAGAAGTAATGAAAATGATTACAAATTCAAAAGATTTTCAGTAATGGATGAATGGATGGATGAGTAGATGATAGATATTTCGTAATATTTAATAAATTAACATTTGTGGATCAGGGTGGAAGAAAACTTCATTTTCTAGAACCCGTGTCAAATTGCAGTTCAATAAACTCCTTTTCCATGTCATTCCAATTCCAATTCCAGTTCAAGATTTCAAGAGTAAGTTACAATGAGGTCTTTTGTTGCAGCGTCTCCAACCTTATCACATGTTGTTTGTGTCGTTTCCTCTCAGTGACAACAGACCCACCGACTGATGTGACCGTGAGCCGAGTGGGCGACCTGGAGGACCAGCTGACTGTGCGCTGGGGGACACCGCCTGCATTAAAAGACTTCCTCTTTCAGGCCAAATACCAGATCAGATACAGACTGGAGGAAAGCAGCGACTGGAAGGTACGGTAGCACTCTCGATCAGTGAGCACACGTCATCGGCTCTCTGCCCATTATCCTGATTACTATT
>NW_015771601.1:0-785 GCF_001515625.1 Sinocyclocheilus rhinocerous
TAAGTACATAGTAGTTAAGGCCACTTAATATAAAGTGGGACCGGTCAACAGCTGGAAAAAAAAGTTCTGAAAGTGATTTCAATGATCTCGTTCCTCTGTGCTGTTAGCGTTATAGCTGTGATGTGGACTTTGCTATTCTCCTAGAATTAGAACAATTAGAACAATTATTAAAATTTTATAGTTGTAGTTATCATTATAGTTATCATCCTTGGTATGACCTAGCTTTGAGACATTTTAGGCTAACAGAAACTCTCTCAAAACCGGCCCTAAATAATGTAATCTAAACAATGACTTAACTGACTACTTTACTAGACAATCTGACCACAAAGCACATTTGATGAACAGTATTACAAGTTTAGACACTATTTAACATCCAAAGTTTTTGACACCCATCCATCCAGTGCTTGTCCTATGTAGGGTGATATTTGCAAGTAATATATTACATAACATATAGAATATATTTTAGAATTTTAATACGTTGCTTGTCTTAGTGTTTGTCTTTTTACATTTTTACTTCAAGACAACTTCATGGTGTTTTTTAAAACAGGTTTCCTGTGAGTGCACTACAGTTGATTTCAATATTTCATGCACTCTGTTGTGTTGCCTAGCAACTATAAACAGCCTACAGTTATGAAATAAACAGCTTACAGTCTAGCCAACCCTGCTTCTGGAGCTTCCTTCCTGCAGAGTTCATTTCCAATCCTGATCCAAAACACCTGCCTGCAACGATTCACCCTCCTAAGCTTTTGAGAAAGAATCACACCTGGGCAAATGGCCATTTTTAA
>NW_015771602.1:0-786 GCF_001515625.1 Sinocyclocheilus rhinocerous
AAAAACGTGTGCATGTTTGGAAATACTGACAGAGTGAACTAGGCTTTGCAGTTTGCACATTTACACTGTGAAATGCACATTCAAAATACACTTTGGTGCAGATTCTGATTTGTGCACTGTCTAATCAAGAAATCAGCATCAAAACGGCATTCTCCAGTATCAAAAACACATGCATATATATATTAATATAAGTGGGTGTGGGTGAAGTAATTGCCCAGGGGAAAAAAACATTAGCTATTGTAGGTGGGTGAAGATGGTGGGCAGGACATGCCAGGAAAGCAATTTCACCTTAAGAACAGCACAAGTGAAAAGCACTCAGCGGAAACCACTTTTTTAAGGAATACATATCCTGTCGATGACAGCTGGCACTTTCCACGTACAGAGTAGAAAAAGGGCTTGAAACTCTCACAAAAAAAAGTTGGGTTTTCTTTTTCAGAAAATGTCAGTGGAAGGAGATGCTGAAACATCTGAACTTATTGTTCATCCACCTCAGAAGGTCAAATTAGACCCAACCTAAAATATTTACTTGAAGTTAATTAATATATCAATCATTTAACAACACATTTGCATTTTTACAGTACTCTGATGTCATTACTGGTCACATGACATGCATGTAAATAATTAAAATATTTTGTCTTTTTTACAAAGTGTTTTATGTTGATTGTATTTATTGAAAATTATTTATTTTGATTTTACAATTTTATGATTAATTAATTATTAGCTTTTCAACTCACAACAAGCCCAAGTTTGGGAAAGCCTTTACAAAATTATATATATATATATATA
>NW_015771603.1:0-786 GCF_001515625.1 Sinocyclocheilus rhinocerous
AAGACGGGACTTGGCGAACCCCTGCCCATCGCAAACAATAAACACAAGGCAAAAAAATGCGAGAGCCGGTGTAATGTGAAGCTAGACCGAGCTTTTGAGCTTTGTGAGTTTGTCAGACTGCTGTTCGGCTGAATGAAGTACAAATGAAGCGGTGTCCCCAAGCTTGGGTAATATCTGTCAGACTTCCACTTGTTTTAAGGTAGAAATCCAGAGACACCTTGGAACCGAACTCAACTGGAGCCAGGGATGACAAGAAACTTACACTTTAGCTTTTTTCCTGTTCGCAGTGACATTGTTGTGTCTCGGTTTCTGCGCCTCAGCTGAGACGGCGTTTTGTGTACCTTCTTTGGAGACAGTTAGCAAATTTTTGAAACTTGACAGAAAACACAAGCATTGCATTTCGACACGGGACTGCAGAGAATCCCGAGAACATCAGGGAGGGTCCGAGTTGGCAACGCCTGGGACAACTTTTTCCGCTCCTCTCCTAGAAAAATAAAGGGAGCTGACAGCCCATCATCATCAGGGTTGCCAATGTCACCAGGCGGGGGAAGCTGCCAGTTGGTAGGAGAGCGATTCTCAGGAGCACGCCAGAAAATCTGTATTTGATAATGCAACTTCACACTCCACTGCCTCCCTCCTCAACTCAATACATCAGAGTTTTTGGCGTTGTCATTCCTATACTAGCATCCACGGCCGACTAACTTGTTTCAAATGGCGGCTAATGAGGGATGTAATGCCTCTCGTTGTGAGGTGCGCTTGTTCTTACATGCTGAATTTGATTATCGT
>NW_015771604.1:0-786 GCF_001515625.1 Sinocyclocheilus rhinocerous
AAAACACAGCCTAATTTTCATTTTTGAGTGAACTAACCCTTTAAAAGTTGAATGCAAGTGTATTAAAAATTTCTTCTATTGACAGTTCAGGCATCAAATTTTGATGATACTTTGATGCCGATAATAAGGGACATTTTTTGGACATAAATGGCCATACACTTTCTTCTTTTAGGAGACTTCATGACGAGCAGAAAATCTCCTGCATGTCAGGTCACACTAGCACACAGAGTCAGAGCTCTTCTCACACACTCCTGCAATAACAAGCTAAAGCCTGCTGACTTTTAGTGCTTTTAGAGCAATCTCCACCGACGCTGCCATCAAAGGAAATAGGACACATCACAAAATATAAATGATTAGGTCTGTTATAAGGCAGGATGAGGCTTTAGATCAGGAGGGCTGGGTGAATGTATCATCCCATTGTCAGAGGAGAAAAACAGCACAGGAACACAGGTGACGTCTCTAAGAACACGGTGGGAGACACTGCCTCAAAGCTCCATTTCACTCTGCTTCCTAGAAGTGTGCATCTTTGCGGAAGCTACATAACACCGTATTAGCATTTCAATGGTAGATTGGTGACAATCCTTGTGTGGAAGCTATTTGAATAATGGAGTGGGATTAGGGATTTGAAATATGTATTGAAAAACTGGATTTCGCCTCAGTGGATGCATGATTTCTGGTGTGAAGAAACAGGCAGATGTGACTTTAAGGATACCTGAGGAGAACTCAGACAAAATTTCTTGCACATAGCAGGTTTCCTTCAGATTTAGCACAAAGTTATGGTATAAA
>NW_015771605.1:0-786 GCF_001515625.1 Sinocyclocheilus rhinocerous
AACATTATAAATGTCTTTACTGTCATTTTTGATCAATTTAATGCACACTTGCTGATTAATAAGTATTGATTTCTTTTTAAAAAAAAATGTTTGAAGCCTTATAGAGTATTCTTTATAAATTGTTGTGGCTTTTTAAAATATTTTGTATGTATAAATACTTCCTAAATATTTGTATATTAATATATGTTGGCCAAAACGTTGATATTTCTTGTTTTTTTTTTCTTTTCATTTATCTTTTTAGGCTTCATAATTGTTTTACTATTAATAGTAATTTAGCATGTTATATGAACTGCATGTTTTTCTTGAGCAAAACCGTGAAAAGGGTTTTCAATCTATATAGAAAGTGACTTTCAACAATAAACCCACCCTAGGAAACCCACACGTGACAGCTAGTCCCAGTTCGCCCGTTTATGGTTAGTACTCCTCATTATCCGGATGAGCGTGTTTGCATCAGATCTGTATAAGAGGAGCTGGCGTTGTCTGTCTTAAAACAGTTATTGCATTTAAAAGAGGACGAGGGGAAGCGCGGGAGAAGTGAAATGCAGGGAGACAGGTGTTGGCAAAGAGCAAGCGAATGAAACATGAGGTGAGACTGACGGGCCGAGGAGGGGAGCAGGTAGAGAGACAGATATTCTCTCATTCTCATTCATTCAGAGCAGATCTGATAAACACACACACACACGACCTCTCCGGCTGTACTGAGAGAAAGAAAAGAGCGGCTCTCTGCTCCCGCTATCTTGTCACATCGTATCCGCGCTGATGGGGGGGGAGGGGTCAGGGGTGGGG
>NW_015771606.1:0-786 GCF_001515625.1 Sinocyclocheilus rhinocerous
TTTTCATTTTGGGGTAAATTTATTACCTAGGCTTTTTTTTTTTTTAATGAGATTTACTCAAACACGGCAGTAGAGAATATAATTATAAAGAATAATTCATTCAGATGCTCTTAAATATGCACAAAAAAACCAATCATATCTATAAATCTTCAAATGTGCTTGATATTTCCTTTAGTTAAGATAACACATTCCATACTGGCAGATGTGCTCTGGAAATTTAATAATTACAAAAAACATCGCCTTTCCAAAGAAACCTCTCATCCATTAGCAGAAGAAAAGCCTTGCTGGGCTTCTGTAAATGTGATGTTTTCAAATCCCAGATGAGCCTGGAAATGAATCATCTCGCTCATTTTATGAAAAATAAATTTAGTGTATTATTTTTATTTTAAGTGAGGATATTAGTGATTTATAGAGTGATATTTTCCTCCGTTCCTAACCCATTAGTTGGAAATATGTGGACTGGAAAGAAGTGGGTGAGATGCTTTATCAAATAGCGTACTTATAGCGTAATTTCATTAATAGCACTTATGAAATCTTTTGTTTATAGGTTTGGATCCAATGCGATTGCAATTCCTTTAGTTATAACCCGGATATTTGCCAGACTTTAGGCCAGTCCAGTTTAGGAAATATATTTCTGCTGTGTAAACTATTATGATTAATTTCTTTTAATGCATTGAACATGATTTGCTCATAAAAAGTCAGTTTATTTGTTTGTCAAGGTAAGCATGTCTATCACTATTAGTCATACTAATATACTGTTGATGAAGGATATTCTAGTTTTGCATG
>NW_015771607.1:0-782 GCF_001515625.1 Sinocyclocheilus rhinocerous
AACATATACACGAGACGAGAAGAGCAATATATATATATATATATATATATATATAAACATTTCATAACTTGAAATAAAAGTTAACTAAAATGAACTAGAAATGAATTATTTTATTTCAGCTAGTTGCATTACTAACATAAATACAAAATGAACTGAAGCAAAACTATATGGACATTTTTAATAAACAAAAATTTGTACAAATGACAAAAGTCACAATTAAATGACAAAAATTTAAATGAAAACATGAAAATATAAAGAGTAAAAATGAATTCAAAATAGTAATAAAAACTTCTTAAAATGTTTTGTGCCAAACCCGTTATATTCAAAATGTTTTTTAAAGCAAAAAATGTCCTTATTAATATTATTACGAATATTTTTTACTAATCATTAGTATTCATAGTATCAGTATTACTAAATCGTTATTATTAGTAGTATCAGTATTAATATTAGTATTAGTATTCTTAGTATTAGTATTACTATAACATTATTATTCTTAGTATTGGTATTAATATTAATATTACTAGGCATTATTATTCTTGGTATTAGTATTAATATCCTTCTTAGTATTAGTATTACTAATCAGTAGTATTCTTAGTATTAGTATTAATATTACTAATCATTAGTATTCTTAGTATGACCAATTATTAGTATTTTTAGAATTAGTATTACTAATAATTAGAATTTGTTGTATTAGTATTATTATAGTATTGTGTGTGTGTGTGTGTGTACGTGTATGTGTATGTGTATGTGTATGTGTGTGTATGTGTGTGTGTGTGTGTGTG
>NW_015771608.1:0-786 GCF_001515625.1 Sinocyclocheilus rhinocerous
AACCAGTAAGATGGCAGTTAAGGCTTATTCTGCAGCATTGTTTTTCATGTAGCAACATGAAATTTATTTACATGACTTTATGTTATATAACATTTATATTTTCCATGAGTGACATTAGCAGATATTGTTAAATGTATTTGGACACTTGAAATGTAAGAATATCTTAGAAAATCATTGCATTAGATATCAAAACATCAAACCAAGTTTCACAAGCACTTTTCAAGTAAACCAGCTCAAAATAAGAAGTTCATTTGGTCTTAAATTAAAACAAATGATGTTCAAAATGAAGACGTATTTGGACACTGAACCTTCGGGTTACAAGTCCGACTCTCTAACCATTAAGCCACGACTGCAATAAAAGCATGAGCAGTAGAACCCTTTACCTGTAAATTTGATGACAGGAAGCCTAAAGGAGTCATTTCTCAGTGCATCCTGCCAATTAAACATCCTGCAAGATGATACCCAGAACCCTGAAAACTAGACTTTCTTCTCTCAAGACATGTATTACGTAATTCTTCCAAACAGGTGATTTTGGTTGGAATGTGGCAGGTTCTAAGCATTAAGCTTGTCTGCAATGTGGATCAACAAAAAGCTGTTAAGATTTGTGTGACTTTTCTAAATGGGATGTTTTGTGTTCTTCGGGTATAATGATTGTGACGGCTAATCCTGTGATATTAATAATGGGAGTCGTTATTTTATAGTCTACTGAGAGTGAGTTTCAGCGGGACTCATTAAAATATAAAAATGACATTGGAATACTGCTGGGAGGAAATAACAAGGGCCAAC
>NW_015771609.1:0-786 GCF_001515625.1 Sinocyclocheilus rhinocerous
GTAACAATTGTCATGCCAATAAAGCACGAATTGAATTGAATTGAAAAACTGACACAGAGAGAGAGAGTCCACATTAATCAATACTGACATCAATCACTCCTGTGCATCTGCAATATGCATCGTAATGCTGATGATACTTTAAAACACCAACATATTTTACATTGTCCACATTATTATATTACTATATTAATAAATGGCAGTGTTACTGCAAGCTGCTGCCCAAAACAAACACAATTAGTGCATGTAGTTCATTAGTATTTGGCATGTTGAGCTCCTCTACAGCTGTACTTCAACTTTACAAATTACTGATTCATTTTAATATCACTTTTAAAGGTTATTAACAACATTCGTACTTTATTGTGAGCATGAAATAAACGAATTACTGAGATTTGTCCCAAGCAGAAATGTCTGTGAAGAGTTTATCAAGATTAGAAGACATTCGTTAACCTAAACCTCCAATCTGAACATTATTTACAGTAATAATAACATGAATAGTTTGATATGAGCTAAATGGAATGGGTTTGTTTGTGAGAAATCAGTGTGGTGTTTGTGTGCTTTAGCTTGCTAACATGTTTGAAGTCGACGCCGCTCGATTAAACACGGACACTCAGAATCTGTCGGACAGTACGTGAATATTATCGACTGATAAACGCTGGATATGAGGTATGAAGTGATCTTACCGCGTCGTTTTCTAATAACACCATGTCTCGAGCGATGAATGAACCGCTAACAGTGTGATTAGAACACGTCCCTCAGCTGCACTGAAGCTCCGCCCCTTCCTGCGCG
>NW_015771610.1:0-786 GCF_001515625.1 Sinocyclocheilus rhinocerous
TCTGTCTGTCTGTCTGTCAGTCTTAAGACTTAAGACTGTAGAAATATGCTTTTACTCATAATACACAAATAAATCCTAGCTAAGTGCTAAATTCTCTTTAAATTGAATGAGGCCTTTTAAATATATGTGACCTGTGAAAAGTTTAACTATGATATTTTTCACTCATAACCAGGGGTTTTGTCAGTATATTTTGTCTGGGCAAAGTTTTCCCATGGGTGAATAACTACAAGTAAGTGAAACCTCACAACCAGCTCCAATTCCTGAACTGTTCGACCGATGACGTGATGGAGGAGTGTAGGCAGGGTTTGCCAAAAAAATGTCACTTTGATAATACACGCTGACTCCTTCTTGATTCAAGAGATCCAAGGCATGGAGACCGAGTGTGTCTGTGGGGCAGAAGGCAGCAGCAGTGCTCTCAGAGTCAGTGACGGCTCTCAATAAGGCACAGGCTTAAATGCTGCACTCTCATCCAGGGGTTTACATGTCATCCTGGTCCTCTGTTCTATGACTTCATCCCCTTGAAAAGTGACTTTGGTGACTTAGATGTACAGCTGCATTAGTCTCTAGTGTCCTTTCAGTCCAACACTCTTTTTTTTCTTATGTCTTGCAGCTTTAAAACTGCCTCTCGGAAAAACCACAGTGATGCATTTAGTTGCCAGAGAGACGCTGCCTGAGCCAAATTCCCAAGGTAACCATTCTGCCCTCTGTCTTTTCTGTCCACTCCTCCTTCACTTTTTCACACGCTCCCTGCCTCACTGCAGCCTTCACTTTGTTCAAAAATGACCA
>NW_015771611.1:0-786 GCF_001515625.1 Sinocyclocheilus rhinocerous
ATATATATATATATAGATGTACTGTTGAGTAGAATTTGCCCAAAATTGTTCATTGTCACATCCTAAGTGGTTACCTGATGGAAATGAGTGGTTCTCCTTTAAGTGTTGTGATATCATAAGCTGACTTAACTTCCTGTTCTGTCTCCTCCTCTTCCCTTTCTGTATTGAAACCTCATGGGAGAAGAACAAAAGGGGAATTTCATCTGAGAGGCTGCTTATTTGTTTTCTGTATCAGATTAAATGTCGCCGGCCATACATTTAGTTTGGTGTCACCGGTTACATAAAAACAATACGATTTATGAAATTTAGCTAGACCTACTGTATAAGACTGATGCTTGCAGGTTCCTGTTGTTAATCATAGGATACACCTAAAAACTTTTTTTCCCCTTCAAATTTTATTTTTAAAACTCAGAAGGCACAGAATTGTTGAAATGACATCTCAGGTTAGGCTTTTGCCAAGTACATTTGCTCTTTGAAGGATTTTGACTTAGCAGACAGACATTAAATAAGAAATACAGCAAGCAAAAGACAGAAACAGAAAGATATCGCAAGTAACAAATTTAAGGGTGACATAGAGTAATCACACCAGGGTAGGTGACAAAATGTTGATTAGGCCACCAATAAATTTCTATATGTTTATTTCAGTTGTTACAGGAAGTGCTGTATTCACAGATAACAACAAAAATACCTCATTTTAAATGTACAAAGGAAGACCACAACAAATAATAACTGAAATAACTTTAGATTTTTTTTTTGTCTCGAGACCTATGGATTCATTGCTTCACT
>NW_015771612.1:0-783 GCF_001515625.1 Sinocyclocheilus rhinocerous
AATGTTCTTTTTAGCAGCATCATATGACCCCTTTAAGTAATCTAATTAAATAGTCTACAAATTATTTTATTTGGTTGCCTGACACAATTGATTTGTTAAATTTCATGTATGTTTTTTTACAACACAGAATTGTCAGATTGTACTAACTAGCTAACAAACATGCTAAGTGCTAAGTATTAAATGCTCCTTGAGTAAAACAGCGAAATCGTCTTCTCCCTAATCAAAAGCTCCTCTGTTCACCACAGTGGAATATAGTGTCATTGAAACAGTTCTAAATCCCAACATATTGGAATATAAAACACTTTTCCCATCTTTTAAAAAAAAAAAAACAGATAAAATAATACTTAATTTTACTTATAATTTAAGCCCCATTTAAAAAGCATGCTTTCAGTTATAGTTTCAGGTTGTCAACATTAAAATCATTTTCAAGTACTTGATTGGTTCACTCTGCATAATTTAATCTAGCAGATCGCATATAGAGAATTACATTAATCGAAAACCAAGAAATCAAGTTAATATAATAATATTATACAATAATATACAAATCAAAATAATAATATTGTATAGATCACAAATAATGTGGTTGAGTAAATCGGATAATCTGTGTTTTCCCGTTTCTTCTGTGTTAGTATTAATTAATACATCATGAACGAGCAATGAATAATAGTATATTTATAAATTAACTTCAATAAATGCTGTAAAATGTTTATGATACCTAAAGCAACTAATCATTCATGTTGCCTTATTGACTGATGTTGTCTGGGTTTGACAAGTACTCAAATA
>NW_015771613.1:0-786 GCF_001515625.1 Sinocyclocheilus rhinocerous
GACGCCGGGAAGCCCGAAGCTCTCGCCAAAGTCAAGAAGATATTCATCGGGGGCCTAAAAGAGGACATCGAGGAGCACACCCTAACCGAGTATTTCTCTCAGTTCGGCATGATCGAGAAATCCGAAGTTATCACCGACAAAGACACCGGCAAGAAGCGTGGGTTCGGCTTTGTCCACTTCGAAGATAACGACTCGGCCGACAAAGCCGTCGTGCTCAAGTTCCACATGATCAACGGGCACAAAGTGGAGGTGAAGAAAGCGCTCACGAAACAAGAGATGCAGGCCGCCGGTGGAGTTCGGGGCGGCAGGGGGAGAGGAGGAGGAAGAGGTATGGGCCGTAATCAAAATGGCTTCGGTGGCGGGAGAGGAGGCTACGGGGGTGGCTATGGCGGAGGCTACGGCGGCAGTGATGGCGGCTACGGCGGCGGCTATGGAAGCGGAGGCTATGGAGGAGGATACGGAGGAGGCTACGGCGAACAGATGGGAGGCTATGGCGGTGGTAATGGTTACAGTGACTTTGGCAGCGGATACGGCCAGCAGTCCTCCGGCTACGGGCCCATGAAGAGTGGAAACACGTACGCCGGCAGAAGCGGAGCCCCTTACCCCCGTGGCGGCGGGTCTGGTTACGGCAGGGGTGGCTACGGAGGCTACTAAAGCGTGTTGGGAAAAGACTCGGAAAGCTGCCCCCCTCCTCCCCTCCTAGGTTCTCTCGGTTTCCACATTGGGCTCATTCACCCGGCCATGCAAGAGATGGCGGACACTGTGAAAGCATACCTTTTAAAGACC
>NW_015771614.1:0-786 GCF_001515625.1 Sinocyclocheilus rhinocerous
ATATGGGTGTCATGTCATAAAATATTTTAATAAGACTGAATTTGTATTACACGTGATCACAATTGAATAAAAACATTATGTTACTAATTATAACACATTCATTTCCATGGTTATTCAAACAACGGATAAATTATACAGAGAAAGCGAGCAAATAACATTTACATTATCAAAGAACATTATGACTGACTTCAGTCTAGTGTGAGCTCCCGGTTTAATCAGTGAAGCTTACCTTCGACACAGAGTCGTTCAAAAGCTGCACACACAATAAAGAGCTGCTTCGTCTTTGACAAACGATAGAAGACATTTGCACGTTTTATTTCCAACAATGGATCGTAGGTAAATATCCACCTCATCCAGCGCTCGTTTGTTTCTGTTCTCTGCTGCAAACTATCCAGTGTGTGAGTGAACTGTCCGAATGACTCAAACTGAATTGTGAACAATTTCAGACCTTTTTGCAAACCATTTTACAGATTAGTTAAACAAGACTGATTCATTCGTATATCTGGCACCACCAGTTCTGATTCTAAACAGCGGACAGAAAACGCATTTGATTTCTGAAATATTATCAGAGAAAGTGATTCTCAGGTCAGTATACGTCAATCCCACTGACTCATAAGGGTTCATCAGTAATATTTTTACTAGTAAAAAAGGGTCTAACGATGCACCTGCATCTTACATATTATTGGAGATATAGATTGATCTTTATATAATAATAATAATTAATAATTAATGCATTTAGCAGATGCTTTTATCCAAAGTGACTTTCAGTGCATTCAGGCTATACAT
>NW_015771615.1:0-786 GCF_001515625.1 Sinocyclocheilus rhinocerous
AGCTTTAGCCACGTCCTTCACCGCATTGATCAGAACCACCTGAGATACGACCACAAACACATTATCTTAGACGGCAGCGTCATTATGGGACTTCTCAAACAACCTTTGCATCAGCATAATGACTTAACGTGCTCCCTAGGCCTGTCTCTTGCACACAATCTCACACTTGCATGAGACAAAATATATGTAGCCATGAGTGAAATACGTATCAGTACAAGAACTGTAAATGAAGAACTCTCACAGCAAATATAAGGTTATATAACACAACTGAAGGCTGTTATGTAAATATTAATGCTAGTTAATAAAATGACTAGAAAAACTGCAGCATGGACACAAAAACCTCACTTAAACCCACTCAAAACAGCTGCTGAATGTGCAAAGTGATAATAAAGATCTTACAAATACAGTAATGGAGATTTCATTGGCTTGAAGATAAAGTTTTTATCATGTTCATGAACTTGCAAAGAGATCGAAGTGTAATTAAACCTTGCCTTGATGGCCGAGTTACCTTGAACAATACAGCTATAACAAGCTTTGAGAATATGCCATGAATTATTAAGTGTTGCCATAGGAACAGCAGAAACCCAAGAATTGTTGCCAAGCACTGGGGACACACACACACACACACGTGGACACACACTCATGCACTCATGCGCACACACACACATACACACTCATGCACTCACGCACGCACGCACACACACTCATGCACTCACGCACGCACACACTCACACATGCACTCCTACACACACTCACACACGTACACACACACACACACACACACAC
>NW_015771616.1:0-786 GCF_001515625.1 Sinocyclocheilus rhinocerous
TTACCAAAAAATCCTGAATAAAAAAAGTATAATAAGAAATGTTTTTAATTACCAAATCAGCATATTATAATGATTTCTGAAGGATCATGTCACACTGAAGCCTGGAGTAAAGATGCAGAAAATGCAACTCTACCATCACAATAATAAATTACAGTTTAAAATATATTAAAATAGAAAATTGTTTTTTTTAATTGTAATAATATTTCACAATATTGGTGTTTTTACTGTAAAGCAGTTCAATATAGACATTAATAAATGGCTTTAGAAGCTAATATGCTGTTTTTCAGTGCAATAGCGAACTGACAGTTCAGTTTGACTTTGATTCTGATGTTTCCCTTTGAGGTGCAAAAAGGAAGTTTAAAAAATTGGCATGAAAAAAGAACCCTTGGCAATACTTGAGAGCTGAGAAAGATAAAGAGGTGTCATCCTGCAGGAAGTAGCAAGTAGTACTAGGAAGGGGCACGTCTTACACATAGAAGAAACCCTGTTTGATATTTCTTACCTTACTGCCACATTCTACAGCCTGTGGCAAGATCCTTCAGCTTTTAGGGAACAATTTGGGTTAAGCTAAGATTTATTGTCAGCATTTGTGCAATAATGTCGATTACCTCAGAAAATAATATTGACACATTCCTCTACTATTTCTCAATATGTCATGTGCTCCATGTCCATTTCAGTTACAGGGATTACCAGATTTGTTAGAAAAAAAAATGCATAGAACTTTGCACAACGTTCGCAAGCAATTAAAGGAATATGTAACCCCAAAAAATAAAATTTGCTGAAAAT
>NW_015771617.1:0-786 GCF_001515625.1 Sinocyclocheilus rhinocerous
ACACATGTTCAGATATTTTATGATCAGATATTTTTCTTTTTAAATACAACATTGAATTCTTGAACATTTACACATTTTTTAACTATTACATTTCTTATTAACTAGTAAAACTACTGTACACATTCTGAACAATTGTAGTTTTAAGCAGTGTATTGTGGTTAGTTTATATACTTATCAACAGTTACAGGTACAAGCTAATAACACTATGTGTAGCATTAATAATTATTATTGAACAATTGCAACTAGCAACTTAATTCACATATGATGAGTTGGCACTTCTCTCCAACTCTCTCCAAGCTGATGTTCTGCTTGGCTGGCTAGCTGTTCAATTGTTTCCTCTTTTTGTGTAATTTACAAGGAAAACGCATGCCTTTTTATTCTTTGAGTCACTTTTCAAAACTTGCCAAATATATTTTAAAAATTGCAAAATTTGTGCTTTTTGAAAAAAAAAGTTGCTAAATCTAGCAGCAAAATTGCTAAGTTGGCAACACTGTACAAACAGGGTGACTATGAATGGCTAACAGTTATGTAGCCGTTCCTCCAGTAACTGGAGATCAGTGTTCCTGAGGAGCTGCGAATTATTGTGGGTTTTGATCACGCAAGTATCGGCTGACAGTGCCATGCCACATTTTATTTCAAAGAGCTCGCTGTGACAATGGCTTCTGGTAATAATAGTATATGTTTCCCCTCCTGGAGAGGCCGTGAATGCTATCTCCCCACACCATCTCATTCCATCTAAGCCTCACACAAACCGCTGACATATCACACAAATGCCTCCTTTATTAG
>NW_015771618.1:0-786 GCF_001515625.1 Sinocyclocheilus rhinocerous
AGCTAATAGTACGTTTTAATATATATTTTTTTAAGTTTATATAGTTTTTATTCTTTTTTTCAGCTGAAGTTTATTATTTTAGTACATCAAGTTAAACTGAATGAAATACTGCCCTGGCAACAAGCTGAAATTTTTTTTATGTATTTTATTTTAGTTATTTCAAGTATGGATTTTTTTATGGTTTTAGTTTTAGTATCTATAAAAAGCCTGTCTTACACGCATTGCATTGCAGGGTGTACTGCAGCAGAACAAGAAAATTGAAATGTGAAATACAAGCTGTTTTTTTGGTAAAGAAAGTAGTCTTGTTGAAAGGATGTCAGGGGAGTAAACGTGTCCTTTTTGGCCATGTGAACCCAGGCTTTCGATTGGCCGAGGGTGTCGTGATGTCATCACCTGGACTGGCGAGAGAAGACTGCTCTTGCCTCAGGTAAAATAGCAGGATACGTGATAGAGAAGGGAAGTGAGAAAACAAATCCGGCGCGAAATCTCCAGCGTTCTGTGTTTACTCTGTCTAACCTTGTAAAGCTCTACTAGTGTCCTCTCCTCTGAGCTTCCCGCTTCTCTCTCTCCTCTCACCAAGTAGCGAAAGCAGAGGAGGGGGAGGAGACCACGCGTGTGTTTTTGTGTGTGTGGTGGAGCGAGGGAAGGGGGCTGCTGAGTGCCTCAGAAACACAGAACAGGGCAGTGCAGTCAGGTAGCTTCCTGTGTTCGACTGGAGCATCGGGGTCAAGCGGTCATGGCCCTGGTTGTGGACGCCGCGCACTGCATGGGGGCCTACTACTGCCT
>NW_015771619.1:0-786 GCF_001515625.1 Sinocyclocheilus rhinocerous
TCGTGTAAAGAGTGCATTTCCATACAGATGGCCCCTAAGGCAAAGAGAAGGTAAAAGAGGCAAGGTTGGAGAAAAAGAGGCTTAATCCTGTTACGAACTGACAGGAAGAAAGAGAAATAAATAGAGAGAAAAGACAGCATGCCAAAATTATAATCCTTTTATCTGAGATTGAGGTCTTTAAGAATTCAAAAAGCCATTAAATGTTACAGATTCAAAAGTTAAGCTCAATTTACAACATCTGCAAAATGATGCCACAGAAAATTATTTAGACAGGCCTAGCGACATTTGCTGTTTCACTTGAAATGGTCTTTGAAAAATGGGCTTATGGCAAAAGAGTAGACTAGATAAAAAATCTAAGATACAAGGTAAAATTGTCCCTGCATGACTTATTGTTTTTATTAAAAAATATATATAACATATCATATCACATGAGCAATCTTATAGAACAGTTCAATGCACAAGAAGCTAACATTAAGTGGCCTGTTTTTAAAATTTCTCCACCGAAAATAGTTCCAAATATTACAGATATGATTCAAAATAATTTTCTGTGATAAACATTAGGCCTACATCAGATGCATAGAGCTTAACTTTCGCTGAACCCGGAATATTCCACTAATGATCAAGATCTCAAACGGCTGAATGAAAATGTTACCCTTCATCTTAGCGGGACAATCTTTTCTTGGCAGCTCGAGTTTCTGACACGCATATTAAAAGGAAAGATCTTGAGAATGACACAGTCATAAGAACATAGGGCCGGGCAGACTCATTAATCACGTTATTTTTGGA
>NW_015771620.1:0-786 GCF_001515625.1 Sinocyclocheilus rhinocerous
TGACAAAAAAAAAAAAAAGTTAAACATTTAAAAACTGGAACAAAATATTCCTTTAAAATGGACTAAATTGAAAAGATCTCCAGTTAAGGATTAAATGTGGAAGTACTGAATTTTAATCGTGAGTCACCTTGCGTGGATATTTATAAGGAGCCGTCACAGTCTTCACATGTGTTTGCAGTTCCTGGATCAGTTCCTTATGGTCTCTTGATTTATAATCTGCTGTGAGCACAACAAAAGCCTTCACCACCTGAAACATGGAGCAGCACAATTAAAAAAAATATATATAATTATAATTTGGAATAAACAGTTTTGTATTACATATGATAATCTTAGTTACAATTTTATATCAACTACATACAAAATCTTTTGCGCTGCATACTTAAACACCATTTAAATGCATCATAAGCACTCTACTGATAAATCTGGTCTTCGAAGTTATGTAATTTTTGCCTAATTCTAAGGTCACCACCCTGCATGTATCCTTCATGGAGATGGCAATCCCAGAATGCATTGCCTACCTCTCCTCGAACTGGATCAGGGCTGCTGACCACAGCAGATTCTGCTACGGCTGGATGCTCTATCAAAGCGTTTTCCACCTCAAATGGACCAATGCGGTACCTAAAACACACAACATGAGATTTAAAAATTTGACATGGTTATGGGAAGCAGAATTCCGTACCCTGCGGACAGGATGACTTCATCAGCTCTGCCGATGAACCACAGGTATCCTTCATCGTCCATCATTCCTCTGTCACCCGTCAGGTAGAAATCGCCTCGGAGACATTC
>NW_015771621.1:0-786 GCF_001515625.1 Sinocyclocheilus rhinocerous
CAGGCTGGCCTAGACACATCCAAAATAAGGACCAGTAAATGCCTTGACTGGAATCAGAGCAGGCATGCCGTCGTACTGGAGTCTCTGTCCTCTTGATAAGCAGTGATACGTTGTGGCTCCAGCATAAACCAAAACGGTCCTTCAAGCTCACTTGTGAAAAACAATTACTCTTTGGCAGAACTTAAAGGGATAATGTCATTATTTATTAACCTTCATGTCGTTCCAAAACTTTGCCACTTTCTATCTGCTGTGGAACACAAAAGGAGATATTCTACAAAATGTTCATGTTGCTCTTTTCCACAATGAAAATGAATGGGAACCAGGGACTGTCAGGCTCCTAAAAGGACATAAATGTATATCCATATGACTGTGTGAACATACTGAAATTTAAGTAATTATTAGTGGCAAATCTACCCTTGAAAATCATTTTTGATTTCATTGTATTTCACTGCATTCTTATACATTTTGGGTTGAATTATGAGAGAACAATCTGAACTGAGTGAATCAAAATAAAATTAGACATACCAAACTGATTCTCTTGCTGTTAATTACTACCGTTCAAAAGTTTAATAAGTCTTTTATGCTTACCAAGGCTGCATTTATCTGACAATAAAAACGTTAATATTGTGAAATATTATACAAATATTACAAAAACTTTTTCTATTTTAATATATTTTTAAAATGTAATTTTAAAAGCTGAATTATCAGCAGCCATACTCCAGTCTTTAGTGTCACATGATCTTCCGGAATCATTCTAATATGCTGATTTGGTGCTCAGGAAACATT
>NW_015771622.1:0-786 GCF_001515625.1 Sinocyclocheilus rhinocerous
TATATTCAATAGAGGCCAGCTAGTAAGAGCTATGCAGGTAAACCTCAAGAAACACACTAGCGACTAATGCTAGAGACTGCCATCTTTTGCATCCTTGTTAGCGCCCACCTCCCACGCTGGCTGTCACTAGTTTGAGTGGAACAGGTTGCATTGGTGCCATGACCCAGATGGGGGTGAGTGTAATGGAGGCTAGCAGGTAAGAGATGTGCTGGTAAAACATCACTCCCCTGGCCTCAAGAGTTGCACTAGCAACTGTCGCTAGAGGCTTCTGTCGTTTAGCATCCTTGTTAGCGCCTACCTCCCATGCTGGCTGTCACTGGTTTGAGTGGAACCGCTTGCAATGGTGCCATGACCCAGATGGGGGTGAGTGTATTGGAGGCTGACGTGTACGAGCTGTGCAGATAAAATATAATTCCCCTGGCCTCAAGAGGTGCATTAGCAACTGTCATTAGAGAGTGCTGTCTTTAGCATCTCTGTTTGTGCCCACCTCCCATCCTGGCTATTACGGTTTTAAGTGGAACCAGTTGCATTGGTGCCGTGACCCAGATGGGGGTGAGTGTAATGGAGGCTGACTTGTAAGAGCTCTGCAGGTAACAAATCATTCCTTTGGCCTCAAGAGGTGCACTAGCAACTGTTGCTAGAGGCTGCTGTCTTTAGCATCCTTGTTAGTGCCCATCTCCCATGCTGGCTGTCACAGGTTCGAGTAGAACCTGTTGCACTGGTGCCAAGACCCAGATTATAATTTAAATAAATTAAAGGTTAAATATAATTGAGGCCAACTGGTAA
>NW_015771623.1:0-786 GCF_001515625.1 Sinocyclocheilus rhinocerous
AGTGCAAAAGATACAACCTGCTGTAATAAATTAATAACACTTTTGCCAAGTCATTTGAATTTGATTAAATGAACTTGAATCACATTAAATGAAGTTAAAATGAAGTTAAACTTAAGATAAATCTATGGGAAAAAAGTTATCAGCCATATCATGTGATGAAAATATTTTTACAATATGACTTAGAAATTCAGTATAACCTCTTTTGAACTTTATTTTCCCCCACTGATCTTTTTCAGGACATGGGGACAAATCCATGATGTGCATTATCTCCCTGTTTTTTAATGGTCAATTTGTGGTTGAGGACATTATGTTCAAAGTAAGACTAGCATGCCAAATCCATTCTTGCATAACAAGGAGAGTCTCGATAAGAGACAATTCAGTCATTCATATTTCAGTCTCTCCTTCCAGCCAGCAGTCAGTTGAGTAAATCAGAGATGTGCTTATTTTATGGGTTGTGTTCTTAGATGTATGTCTATTTTTTAATGTGCATCTTTAAAAATTAATAAACTGAGATTAGACAGCATATTTCCATATGCATTCAGTATAATTATGGGTTGTGCAGTGACTCTCATCAGATGATTTCTCACAATGGAGACCTAGATAAATCAATATGTAGTGGCTCTTTCCATGATTAAATCATTACGAATAACGATTCCCATATGTTCAAATATACAGCTCCACGCTAGTGAACAACTGCGCCACCTTGTGGTCAGCTTTGTAAATTTTTCAACCTTTCACCACCGTTATTTTAGAGCATTACATTTGTGGTGTTTCTGTTTGGGGACA
>NW_015771624.1:0-786 GCF_001515625.1 Sinocyclocheilus rhinocerous
ACACACATACACACACACACACGCACACACACACACACACCCACACAGAGTCTCGTCCCCTTATCAGTGCGCTCCGGTCCTCCCACAGTGCACACAGCAGGGTGCGGTGCTGCCTCAGACTCGCTGGCCTCTGCTACTATTAGCTTTTCACAAAATCTTTCACTTGGTTCGACTCTCAAGACGCCTTGTGTTTAGACACGAGGATTAATAATCGAGCGGCTAACATTAGGCAACACCTTCATACACTGTTTCATCCGGTGTCACACACGGCTGACTCACTGTGTCTCTGTACGACGGCGCCCTCGTTTATCTCTTTCCTTAAACGAACATATACGTCTGTGACATTACTAATGCATAATGTGTGGTAAAAGTCCTGGGAAGAGGGATTATTTGTACAGCGATTGCAGAACCGCCGTCTTGAACTAACAGAAGTTCTTGTTAAGTGGGCGTCAAAAGTGTAGTTAGTTGAGTAGCTCTGTTTAAAATTGGTTTTAAATGGATAACTGATTTTTACTGTGGTTTATCTCTTCGAACCGGTTCTGAGAAGGCCAAAAATGAAACTTGGATATGTGTGCACTCAGTAAATCAAGGTTTACAGTGTTTAACCTCATTATACGCACACACAAATCATCAACATCATATGATGGGCTGTAATAAACACAGCATAAAGAGATAAAAACAGAAGCACGTATCAGCAGACGCCAGTCCAAACCTTAGTGTGCTGTCTAACTAGACTGCATTTTACAGCATCACAGCCCAGTGTTATTTTGGTGTCACTGAGATATT
>NW_015771625.1:0-786 GCF_001515625.1 Sinocyclocheilus rhinocerous
AAATAATAAAAAATGTGCCTGTGTCCAAATATATATGGACCTAACCGTTAAAAGGTGTAAATGAAAATTTCATGGAGAAATAAATGCTGTAAACAATAAATATTCAAACGAATATGGATATATTTATTATTCATTCAACGTTATAGCACTTTGTAACAGAGTTTTCAAAATCCTAAAACCTATTTCCAAATTTAGATTGGATTTTGAATGCCAGATTTTCAGTGTGGACTTTTGGATGTCACTGTATCTTTCCATATGGCTCCTTTTTTTTAGCCAGTCTTTGTGATCATGACTTGTTGGGCTGAGAACAAATAGAGTCACAGCTGGTTTGAGCTCTGTGAAACTCTTAGATCTCATTTGGAGCGGTTTGCCGGTATTAATCAGGTTTGAATTATCACAGGCATGCAGTAGCTGCCAATGAGATTTGCAGTGAGGTTTTGACTGTACGTCACAGATTTCTCATTTGCACTAGATGGAAAAATGCTCAGCTGCCCAACTCAAAGCCAGGAATCCAAATATCATTAATCCAATCTGATGATATTTTAAAATATTAACAAGTCTAATTATAATTTAGCTCATTATTAATGTGTCCCTGTAGAGAATCTGATTATTTAAGTTGATAAAAGATTTTATGATCATTTGGTGTGTCCAAATCTTTAAATACATTTTCAGCTGAACTATTCCTGGATTGAGGTTATTATATACTGTATATATAAAACCTTTTTATATCAGCTATTTCACTTTCATTTAGTTTAACTTGATGTACTAAAATAACTAAAACTAAAA
>NW_015771626.1:0-786 GCF_001515625.1 Sinocyclocheilus rhinocerous
GTTGCTTTGAAGACATGGCGTGCAAACATGGGATACAATTGTGCATACATATCATGCAAAGTAAAACACAAATACTTGAACACAAAGCAACCACAGTGAAGGAGCATGCACCTCAGTAGCGTTCAAATGCAAGAATGGAAATCGCCCTATGTAAAAAACAAAGTGACAATATACACAACAGATTTTCATTCATCAGTCTTTATTGTCACCTTGTCGTACAAACTCCAAAAGGAGGTATTTTTACCAATCCAAACAGTACACATACAGAATAAATGCCTCTTTATTTCAGCTTAGAAAAAGATAACCAGGTGCAGCTCCCTACAGCAAAGTCATCTTTCGGGTCAGGTTAAGCTGTGTCATTCATTTCAAATCTCTAATTTCTGCTTACTTGACTACAGTAAGCCAGAACACTCTCAAATATACTCCGAACCACAGCGTTGGCTTGAGAACACACTTTGAGAGTGCATTGCACAGATGCAGTGTTCTTCTTAGGTTTTCAGCAATGCACATCAGTGTGAAGGTCCTTGCACACTGAGACCGAAATTTTCGTATGCGTTTTTTCGTATTCATCATCCTAAAAATTCGTCACGCACAGAAACCTTGCATACTGTAAGTCCTTGCACAAGGAGTCTGAAATTCTCGTCCAAAACTTTCGTCCGTCATAAAAAAATCCAGATCGGGTTCAATTTTCTGTGTTTTCGCATCTGTTTCTGTGCGTGACACATTTTTAGGATGACGAATATGAAAAAACGCATACGAAAATTTCGGACTCAGTGTGCAAGGACC
>NW_015771627.1:0-786 GCF_001515625.1 Sinocyclocheilus rhinocerous
ATCATTATGCAAGGCTCATTATCCAGGAATAATGTTTGCTGAAAATCATGAAATAATCAGATCTCTTGTATAAATCTGATCCTCAGACCTTTAGAATGGACTGGCACTGTGATTAATGCATCACAAACGGCATATCCAGGATTTGTTCAAATGAATAAAGATTCCTCTCAAACACAAGACAGCAACTGCTGATTCTCTTATAAAATCCCTATATCCAGTCGTGTGGTTCGTCTGCAGTGAGCAAATGAATGTTAAGAATTCAAACCAACAGCTGCCAAATTAAATCCCCTCATGGATTTTTCACATAATGAGGATCAGAAGAATTCAATGCACTTAGACATATGAAAATATGGCTGTGCACACATCGAGCCGACTGACTAGATGGCACAGAATCTGTAGGTAATGTATAATGTGAACTAATATACATCAAAGGTTTATATGATGGTTATGGTCCCCAAATCACAAAATCTTGTGGGGCGCTTTTAGAAAATGCAGAGTAATGCTCATTTATGTTGACAACAATGTCTAGATGAATATCATAAATAATTTCTATGGTATCTTAAATATATATCAAATATATATAATACTTAAAATATGAAATATACTTGAACATAAAATAAAAAAATGTTAATACTCGATTGCTTGAAAATAATGCGATAATGCAAAAACATTATTATTGTACACATTTAGGCTTTTCATTATATGATTTTTTGCAATCAGATACATTTAGAATTATGATAACATACATAATCTAATAATCAAAGTTGCATGAATTATGAAAGGTAT
>NW_015771628.1:0-787 GCF_001515625.1 Sinocyclocheilus rhinocerous
AAAAAAAAAAAAAAAAAAAAATAAAAAAAAATGCTGGAAAAATCAAGCACTTGGATCTGTAAATTCCCTAAAAAAGCATTTTTCTTAAAATCGGCACAGTTCAAGCTTCATATTTTTGCTGGCAGATATTGTAACTACTGTACGTCACCTGCGCTGTAAAAAATAATAATCATAATTTTTCAAAGTTAAAGATTATTGGATTAAGTTTTGAAAGAAAATAATGTTTCAGTCTTTCTACGCCAAACTTCACATTTAATTCGGTTACCTGGTGTTTCTTTGTAATTGTAAAATTGAGCAATTTATGAGTAAAAATGGTTTTTCTTTTCAGTGTGGTTCTGAAAAAAAGTTCTATGTAGCTGTGGATTTAAAAAAAAAAAATTTTTTTACATGCAACATACACAAAATATTCGATTATATTATGAAATTTAACCATATGTTTAATGCATTATTATTTACCTCAGCTTGTAGAAAAAGTTACTTGTGATTTACTTAGCACACATTCTTGAATTAAAAAAACTAAACAACTCGAATGACTGGAAAATAAGAGATGAGTTTTCAATTATTTGAACTTAAAAAGTGAGAGGTGCTTATATACTGTAAAAAATGTGTAAATATAGGGTACAATATACTATACTATTTGAAGACATTTTCAGTATTTTTAAAATATATATTTTACTTGGTTTTTGTTTTTCTTCAGGTGTTTTACCAGTAATTTGAATTTTTCCACTTCATTTTAGAGTTGAAATGTCCATAAAATGACTGGATAATTTTCTGTTATTTTAGATTT
>NW_015771629.1:0-787 GCF_001515625.1 Sinocyclocheilus rhinocerous
AAAAAAAGCTGGCAAGGTGTCTGGCAGGCTGAACAATGATTTTAATTTCCCTGGCATCATAAATTACCGCCCTATGTCTGCTCTTATTACAGACATAAAGCTGAAAAGGGTAGAGCCAGATTAATAATGCAGCAGAGGATTACAGACCCTCAAATCCCACCTGCCACTCCATACGGAGGACGGTCCAGCGCTGTCCGGTTTGTTACCGCCTCGACAGGCAACTCAATCACGTATCCGAATTCATTTGTCCAAGTTCATTTCACACGTCAACTGAACTCAACTCTTTGAGTGGCCTGTGATGATTTCTTCTGTCACTCGTGGCGGCCCGGTGATCAAATCCCTTTTTTTGGGTTACATTGAAGAAAGCACCCAACCCATATGCTATGTTGACTATCCAAGTTGGAAATTTAATGCACAAAATATTTTTAAAAATTTGTATTTCCTCTTTTGTCCATACGCGAGTTAATGTGTACACCAATTCTTTCAGTGATTTAAAACAATGGCATACTATTTTATGCAATATTTACCAAGACAAATTAGCTTCTTGCTTGTAATATCCGTCATGGTGTCATTCAGCATATGATCTGTTTAGCCTACACAAAACCACATTTGCACAGAAGTATATAAAATTCAAATGAGTTTGAACGCATGCATCGTTGGGTGCAAGGTTATCACGCTGATTGGTTCAGAGGCCACTGACATAGTTTATGAAGGTGATTTATGAATGCTTATGATGATCTACAAAGCCAACGCTGGCCTTGGTTGCAAGTGAAACGGAATCATTAGC
>NW_015771630.1:0-768 GCF_001515625.1 Sinocyclocheilus rhinocerous
CAAAATACTGCTCTGGTAACGTTTCAAGTTGGTTTGAGAGGATCCTGTGAAGCCCTGTCTGTCTTCCGATGTTATCATGACGTGTTTGAGTGACAGAATATGGAAGCAGGGACAGAAACTATATGTTGTGACTTTTCTTTACAGTACTTTTTGAATGGCATCCGGTTTTTGTACATTGCTGGGATATAACATGAATACAGATGTACTGCAAAACGGGCAGAAAGCCAACATAGTCAAATATTGAACCCTAAAAAGATGATAATTTTCATTAACTTAGAAATATTAGTGGATTCAGTAAGTATTAATAATTTTCCACATTTGTCTTATGTTGCAGCCTTCTAAATTTCTTACTCCATAATGACAAATCAAAAAACATATTTGTGAAAACCTTTTGTGAAAAATTACACTTGTTACATTTTTATTGAATTTTGAGCACTTACAATAATATAATATTTAATGCTCTATGAATGCACTATATATTTATATATTTTTCATTACTTTTTATGTAGATTTTCATACATATTTATTTTCTCTTCGGTCCTTTTTTTTTAAAGCCAAGTCATTCTTTAAATACTTTATTGTTTGGAAAAATAACAAAAAATAACCAAAAACAAGCACTATATTTTCATTATTTTTCTTTTATATTTTCATTCATTTTTCAAATGTCTTTTCTTTCTACAAGTTCCTTAAGTTTTTTAATTACATTTTTCTTCTTAAAGCTAAGAATACAGTGTGTGTGTGTGTGTGTGTGTGTGTGTGTGTGTGTGT
>NW_015771631.1:0-787 GCF_001515625.1 Sinocyclocheilus rhinocerous
AAAAATATAAATATTACCTATAAAAGCTAAGTTTTTCATTCCTTGATTAATTTCTCTGACATGTAGCTACATTTGCAGACACGCTAAACATGTAGCTATAGGAAATGTTTTGGATTCAAATGATGAGTGACTCTTGATTTAACAAGCATTCAAACAATAATAGCCATAGGAGATGATATTATATAATGGAACAGATCCTGCAACAGAACGCTAACATCAAAACCATGCTTTTGATTTTACCAATGCTCTGCGCATGACTTTACTTTCCACTTCCTGTATAACAATTTAACCGGAAGTAACAGTAACTGCAATCTCTTTTCTGACTTATTGTTTGAGCATAATATGTGATGCAGTTTTACACTAAAATATATATTTTTAAAAGCCACAAACTCGACACTCAAGCATTTGCTATTAGAGAACATTAGAGAAGCTTGTGTAGCTTGCTACACTTACATTAAATAATAATAATAATAATAAAACAGGCAGTACATGTTGCACACTGTGCAGTATTTAGTAAGCTAGCATTCATTCCGAACAATAGACTGTTTTGAAACAGCTTTCCTAAACGCTCCCCCATCTGCCATTGGTTGAATACCTCTACCCCAAACTGGCACCATTAGCAAGTGCTATGTTAGGCTGCTAGGGATCAAGGGGTCAAGGTTTGACTGGTTAACATAGCCTCATTAGCCTCTGGTTGTAGATGTCGTCAAAGAACATCTTTCTCTTTTGACGGGCATCCACAAATGTTGGCGTATTCTGACAAAATACCTTTTTTTTTTTTTTTTTT
>NW_015771632.1:0-787 GCF_001515625.1 Sinocyclocheilus rhinocerous
TGTGTCCAGCCTTTTTCTTTTGCCTCTCTTCCACTTCCACCCTCCTATTTCCCTTCATTTTTCCCTTCTTCCCCTCATTCTCTTCTCCCACCCCCAGTGTGCCTGTTATTTGGGTTGTGTACCCTACCGCCCCCTTGGTCTATGGGCAAGAGGCCCAGGAAGGGGAGCAGCAGGTACAATGAGAGCTAGAGGACGGGACGTGTGAGGAAGTGGAGCGTCATTGCTCTCGGTGCTTGACGTCAGGCTCGGCCCCTCTGCAGCTGTTGGATGTGTTCAACAGCTCTCTGTGTTTGCTGTCACGCCACTGTGGGGGACTATTAAAACAATAGCCACAGGTCGCAACATTCGGAGCAAGACTTGGTTAATGGCAAACAAGTGCATGGCATGAGAAATGCATAGTCTAATCATATTATCAGTGTTAGAAATGGTTCTTATTGTGTATCACCATATTTTTATATAATTAAAAGCATATATTAATTCATTTTTTACTAGGGGTGGGCGATATGGCAAAAATATTATATCACAATTTGAAAAAAATCACGATTCATGATTTTATCACGATTCTTTGTCATGTTGGTTGTACTATTTTACAAGTTGTCTGAGCAGTACAGCCAAACTAATTTCCGTATTTTAAAAACAATTCCTTACAAGATAACAACATATAAAAATAAAAAAAAGTGGCAGACATTTAGGCCAAAGTGGGCGAAGATAAAAAAAAAAATCTTTGTCATTTTATCTTTTTTATTAAAAAATAAGAACAAAGATACACGTTACAAATACACATAAT
>NW_015771633.1:0-786 GCF_001515625.1 Sinocyclocheilus rhinocerous
TTAATTAATGATGACAAAAAAAGATCAAATCATAATGGAAAATTTAACACTTTTTAAATTGAACACTTAGCGCTGTTTGTGAATTTCTCAAAATATACACTACTGTTCAAAAGTTTGGAGTCAGTAGCAGATTTTTTTTAATTGAAAGAAAATTATACTTTTTTTCAGCAAGAATGCATTCAGTTGATCAAAAGTAACAGTAAAGACTTTTACATTGTTTATAAATTAAAATTCTATTTCAAATAAATGCTGTTCTTTTAAACTTTTTGTTGATCAAGAATCACAATTTCCCAAAAATTTTAAGCAGCACAACATTGATAATAAAAAAAGTTTCTTGAGTAGCAAATCAGCATATTAGTATAATAAAGACTAATGCTGAAAATTCAGCTTTGCCATCCGAAAAAAATTATATTTGAAAATATTTTTAAAGAAAAAATGGTTATTTTAAATTGTAACAACATTTCACAATATTACTGTTTTTACTCTTTTTTTTTTTTGGTTAAAAAAATGCATCCTTGGTGAGCATATCACTGAAAAACACTGAAATATCTTACCTACCCCATACTTTTTAACAGTAGTGTGCAAACAGATATCTCAAATATTTGAGTAATTACCTGTCGATATATTGTTCTTTCAGTACACATGATGCAAAAAGATTCATTTGTTACAGTTTATGTTGTACTTCAGTTATGCATACAATACAAATAGTAGCACACAACCAAACACACATTTTTGTATTTGTCAACAACTGCATGGTGTGCTTACTTACTGCTGCTGCGCTTATTA
>NW_015771634.1:0-785 GCF_001515625.1 Sinocyclocheilus rhinocerous
ATTATATTATATTATATTATATTATATTATATTATATTATAGAATGAATGTGTACACACATTTACAAAATAATGTAAAAAATAGTAGAGTAGTGTATAAGGAAGAACTGATGTCAGCAATTACAAAATATCTTATGAACCTTCGCTTTGCACTACAGCACATCATCTATGGCTGTACTTATGGTTCATTCTATAAAATCTCTGCTGAAAGTCTCATGCAATCAAATGAAATTACTTCAATCACGTTATTTCTTTGAATCATATCAGTCCACTGATGTACGCAGGGTCTTTTCTTCATGCGGGTCATGGCATACTTCAGCCTTTGCTCTGCACTGCTGTCCATATTACGCTTTTGTCCATCTGCCCGGAATCTTCCCCTTGTGTCCGCTTAGAAACGGCAGACAGTGCTGAACGCTCAGTGAGCTCGTCTGCATCTGAAGATGTCTGGAAAAGCCATCGGTCCGAGCCCGTTTTCGGAGTATGTGCTCTGAACTGCCTCCCGGACTTGGCTCCATGACAGGTCCTCTCCTGGTGAGCTTGCTCCCATGATGAATGGCCACCTTTCTATTCTTTATTACTCCACTAAATCATACAACTGCCATGTGTTTATAACCCATTTTGCTGCTTTTTTATCCCCCCTCCGTTTTTTGGAATTAAACTACAGACGTCTTCTTTTTTTCTAATAAGGAACATACAGGTCTAAGAGACTTTTTGCATGAAGTTTGCAGGCTTCTAATTCATATATGCAGATTCTCTTCTACTAGCATCCAATAAGCATGTGCTCAC
>NW_015771635.1:0-787 GCF_001515625.1 Sinocyclocheilus rhinocerous
AAAAACAGTAATATTGTGAAATATTATTATAATTTAAAAAAAAAAAATTTTGTTAATGTATATTGTATATGATAAATAAAGTATATAATTTATTGCTGTGATGGCAAAAGCAATCATTCCTCCATTCTGCAGTGTCACTTATTCAAGATTTTGATTTCATTTTATATTATCAGTGTTGAAGACAGTTGTGCTAACCATGATATGGCAACCACAATGCTTTTCTCAGCATTCTTTTCTGAACAGAAAGTTCAAAAGCAGAAATTTGATATGTAATACTTTTACATGCAATTACAATGAATGGGACCTTCACAGCTTCAAAAATTATGCAAAATTCACAACAAAAGTAGCATAAAAGTGGTCCATGTAGCTTACAATGCACATATTCCAAGTCTTCTTCCTAGCACTCCTACTAGTGTTCATGAGAGAAGTGATGTCCGATTGGTGAACAAACAGTTCTTTTGAGTAAGATCTTTTCAACTAATCGGTTGATTCAATTCACAAAACCTCTCTGATCTAGCTCTAGATGACACAGTCAGTTCTCGGGTTAACAGCTCACAGAATATTCCCATGGAAAGATTTTAATTTGATCTATTTCTGAACCACAGCTATTGTATGGCTTCAAACAGCACACAAGTGTATGGATCATCTTCCCAAAGCTTTGTCCTCATTTTTGTAGCTTTAAAGCTACATATTCATTGTGTGGTAATTGGATGGAAAATAATCTCCTTATTGTGTTCCACATAAGAAAGTAAGCCATACAGGTTTGGAACGACATGAGGGTGAGTAA
>NW_015771636.1:0-784 GCF_001515625.1 Sinocyclocheilus rhinocerous
AAGTAATAACTCTTTGATCCCAAACTGTTGCCAGACACTTCTTCATCATGCCCTCATTCATGAATCTCACATTTTACCATGCGTCAGGGACGCGACAGTAAACCGATCCACCAAACTCAAGGTTCTGACTCGGCCAAGCGGTTTCAACAGCTTCAGCACAACACGCTCTCACCAGAGCCTTTGAGCTGTGATATCTCTAGTTTGCAGTTTGTAAAATTGGACTGTTTTATGTATTGGAGTATAATGGAGGAAGTAATACATAGTTATGGTCATGGCAATGATCATTCAGGAAACCCGTTTCCTTCATAGCTGTCTCTCCACAGTCTCTACAAGTAACCTAATTTGTCTCAATTTTCATGTCTTTGAATCTAAACTGATATCTGGTTTTTCTGTAGGTTGTTAGTTCAGTGTTAACACAAAGGACTGATGCTGTGGCTGGGAGCTAACATGCAAGATTTTATCCTGCTGTGAGGTTGCAATGCTAATTTTGAAATAAAATTTAAGAATGTTTGAATAAAAATAATTAGAATTGTTTAATCAAAGTATGTAGATGATTGTTGGTTTTGAGTAGAGTTTTGGTAAAAAAAAAAATGGTTCAACATTATAATAGTTTTTAGTGCATATAAATGTTTCTTTCACAAGTACATTGGAAATAGCCTATATAATTGTTTTCTGTTAGAATATATTTTAAAATGATATTTATTTCTGTAATGGCAAAGCTGAATTTTTGAGCAGCCAATACTTCAGTCTTCAGTGTCACATGATCCTTCAGAAATCATTCTAA
>NW_015771637.1:0-787 GCF_001515625.1 Sinocyclocheilus rhinocerous
AATACTAAGGCATTATGTAACAGCATATTTCCAAGTAACTGCTAATATGTTGGTTAGTTAGTTAGACAGTTAGTAACATTTATTTTAACTTGGTTAGATAAAGGTTACGGTCACGGATGTAGTGTAGAGATAGGCGCTCAACGAAGAAGATGCATAAATCACAGGTACTTTAGAAAAATACAAGTGTTAGAGAAATACTTGGATGCTACAATCAAACTAAGACCCTCAATACCAGACAAAGAGTAGGGAGAACCTGAGGACTTAAATAGAGCAACCAAACAAACAGAACTAAACAAGCAGCACCCAATCGATTAGTAACCATAGGAACAAAACGGGCAAGGAACAAAGGAGAGCATGAACTAATTATCAAACTAGAAAACTGATCAGAAGACTAAAACAGAAAACAAGACAAGAAAACAGATCAAAAACAGAATAAACAAGTACAAACAAACTCGGAATGTGACAGTAACTAACATCCAAAGAATACCAAGACATTATAATGGGCCAAGTAACTGCTAACATGTTAGTTAATTAATTTGTTAGTAACCTATATATATTTAACCTGGTTAGATAAAGGTTAGTAAAGCCCAAATAATTCTAAGACATTTCAATATTACTTGTCTAAAAAAACTACTAACATGTTAGTTAGTTAGCTAGTTAGTTTGTTGCTCAGCTAGTTAGCAAGTAACCTTTATATTTAACCTGGTTACATAAAGGTTACTAATACCCAGAGAATACTGAGACATTATAACGGTACATTTCCAAGTAACTGCTAACATAGCTAGTT
>NW_015771638.1:0-787 GCF_001515625.1 Sinocyclocheilus rhinocerous
TGACTGGCCAAAATCTGCACACTGGCTCTGATTTTCAGCAACTAGCATCAACTCATCCAGACCTTAAAATCTGGGCATGTAG
Organism: Sinocyclocheilus rhinocerous; assembly: GCF_001515625.1. NCBI lineage: Eukaryota > Metazoa > Chordata > Actinopteri > Cypriniformes > Cyprinidae > Sinocyclocheilus > Sinocyclocheilus rhinocerous. The sequence continues at coordinate 83 of NW_015771638.1, forward strand.
TCATGTAGTATTCCAGCCTTTAATTAGGTCAGTAAACCAAATGAGATCCTGCTCCTGTTCATATATCCACTGGGATAGAATTAATATTTTACTTGATTTAATAAAAAAAGTGTCAATTTGTTCAATCCAGCAGAGGAATTCAACAATTCTCTACCCTCTACAACTTTCAAATGGTGCATAAGAACACACTAACAATTTAGTAAGTGTAAGTTCTTGAGGTTTAGTTAACATGGTTGTGCGTCTTTGAGCAACTGGTTCCATTACGGAAAGCAAGAGCCACTATTAACAACCCATTATAGCCATTATCAAGCTTTCTTATTGAAAATCCTGTTTTATTTAGAAATACATCAGAGGTGCGTTTCTATGGTTATGAATAGAGTTCAAGGGAACTTATGACCATAGTTAGCTAATGATGCTTTTGGGGAACGCACCCCAGGTTCATTTGACTTTAAATATTAACCACGAGAACTGATAATAATAAACACTAAAAACGGGTTACCTTGGGTGGGTTAAAAGGATACGTCTCAGGAATCTTGATTTCTAGCTGGTATCTGCCGCCTGTGGGGGGGATAAAATAAGCTTGGGAATCACAATCTAAACCACAACATTCATGCATTAGCAAACATTATGTCAACAATAGAGAATACTGATGAAAATATGCTCACTACCTTCATACGGTGTGTCTGGTGGTCCTGCTATTTCTCC
>NW_015771639.1:0-787 GCF_001515625.1 Sinocyclocheilus rhinocerous
GCCTTTTATCGGCTGGATTGTGGAGAGAGGACAGGAAATGATGAAAGAGTTTGATCTTGCATCATCCGCTTGAGCACTGCAGCTCATTGCGATAGAGAAGAAAGTGCGCGAAACACCAGCGTGTTAAGCACATCATACAACAAGCACATTCTCATAATTCCTCATACAAAGATATTATACTTTATGACTTCAGAAGTCTTTCAATATAGCGCACAGGTTGTTTAGGTTGTCTGTTATGGTGCTTTCAAACCTTGAACTGTTGTTGTATGGAAAAAGAGTCTGTGAAGATTTTTCAACATTTATGTGCTTCAAAACAGATAAAAGTTTGTGGTTTGTGTCTCTTCTGTAGACACTTGTAGTGTCCAAGAACTTGGGTTTCCCTCATACAAACACTAATGTGGTAATATGCTGCTTTTACCGTAGTGTATTCTAGAGGAGTCTACACAGGCTGATGGGGTCTGATCTGGCTGCGCTGGCTTCTGTCACACAGGATGCTTCGTGCTGTCAATCACGCAGAGGTTTGATATCCTCTCTGCTGGTCCTGGTTTTCCCGCACGGTTATGAGCACTGAGAGATCCTGAGCATCATTCTCATAACCCTCATGAATAAAAATCTCACACGCTCCAAATCACTTGCTCTCAGCTGCTGCTCAGCACCCAAATCTTACCGAGGACCAGAATGTACATCGTACATAAGTAAACAAAAATGTCAACAAAATTAAATATATAAAATAATTTCAAGTATTTTAGCATAAGGCTTTCTTTTTTTTTTTTTTTTCTTTTAGTCA
>NW_015771640.1:0-787 GCF_001515625.1 Sinocyclocheilus rhinocerous
TCTATGAGATTACATCACACTTGTTTAATCCAGATTAAATTACCTTCATTAATGGAAGCTGCTACTGTTAAATTTACTGTTAGTCTTTAGGAAACTTACCTTGTAATGATTTTGGAAACCTGCTCTGTATTTTCATTTCTTGGTTTTACAAGAAGTTTAAAATTACAGGGATTTTGCAATAAAATTGTTACCAGATTTTTTATGTGTTTTCAAATTAGGAAAGCATAATTTTGTCACAATTAGTGTCCATTTTCAGGGCTCAACAAGGGTGGCCCACAAACAACATGGGTGACAATGGGAAACAACATAGATAGGTTTTGTCAAAATTGTAAGAAGTGATAGTCTTAGAAGAAGCATCAGTCAGAAAGAAAACTGCATTGAAACACTTTTGCAACTTTTATAAATTGAAGCAGTTGTGCAGTATTATAAATTGTTTGCATAATTATATTTTGTGAAAAAGCTGGAATATATATTTTTTCTAAATAACAAAAAATGTCAAAAGCAAATAATAATTCATGGAGAAATAGAATTTTTCTTGCAAATATAAAAATGTTGGTTAAAAAATCCTTACTGTTGACCCGTTTTTACAAGCACAAAGAGTCTCTGTTTATAGTAATGTAGACCTACCTCAACTCGCAGTAATAAAAAAGAACCAATGGATTTCATGAGGTGTCGTAAGGCTTTGAACAAGTCCTTATCGTATACTTTGGTTGTACAATAATTCATTACCATTGCAATTGTCTGCCAGAGGATATCTTAATCCTTTATGTCTCCAAGCAACAATTGC
>NW_015771641.1:0-787 GCF_001515625.1 Sinocyclocheilus rhinocerous
TCGACTCATTAATCATACAGTTCTTATACAGCTGCTCGTGTTCTCTGGTAAATGTAGCGCAGGGTCATTTTTCAACACTGAGTCTAAGTTTGTTTGTCAAGGTAGTGAGAGGACGAAACATATTACACTGTGAGAAATATGTGTGTGCGCTTCTTTGAGCATTAGCGTGTAAGTATAACCGAGTTTTCCCCAACTTTGCCTCAAGGTGGACTTCATCATGAGCTTTCACCGATTGCTTTATGAGACAGGCCATGATAAACGAGGGCTATCTGAGGAAAACGGAAATCAAATCACCCCCGACAGGCAATCCACATGACCGCTAGCGCTTCCGCTGAGTCAGTAGCATGCTGTTGAGAGCGAGTATTGCTCGCAGATAATCAGTCAGGTAATAGCTTCCCCTTCTTAAGAAATCCCAGCCATCTGTTTGACCCTCTTTGTGTCTCAAAAGCATCAGCAGAGGGACGGATTTTTGAGGATTTCTGCATTAGCTTGTTCATTTTTGCCTGATTCGATTGCTTATGTTTTGAAGGGCTTCTCTCTCAGATCTCTGAGAACAAACTTTTGACAATATGATGCAACACTGAAGAAAATGCTTGAACCCAGTGACCTCAGTAGCTTGATTTTATCTTACCAACATCAATATGCTATATATAATTTATGATTAATTGATTAATGTGATTTTTAATAAGAATCTATCATATTCCAAATGAAATATAAAACTTTTTATTGGTAAATTATGAATAATCTTTTTTTCTCTCTTGCATCTATTAAGTTTATTTAAAACAAT
>NW_015771642.1:0-787 GCF_001515625.1 Sinocyclocheilus rhinocerous
AAAAGAACAACAATATATAAGTGCAAATGACAAGTCTCGGTTAGCTTGTGAAAGTAAGAGAATATTGTGACATCTATTAAAGGTCAGAACCCCTGAATATAACTGAAGACACATCTGTACAAGAGCCTAGGCTTAATGAAACGATGACATTACAGGGAAAACAGATTTAATATTTCTTCTCTCGATATTTCAATTATTTCCAGTAAAATTGTTTATTTAGCATCCTTGTTATGTTAAACATTCATTTGCAACTGGACTTCGTGTTCTTAACACTGAGAAAACAAAGTCCAGTTCAAAATGATTGAACTATACTAGACGTTCTACCATGACCTTGATGGATGAAAACTGCAGAGGCTTAATTTGTGTTCATAGGTGTTGTAGTGACCTTCATATCGACTGTGTGTCGAGGCACAAGCAAATTACTTCAATTTAGAATAAGGGTTAAACAGAAGCATCACAGCAATGTGGCTCAGTGAACATCTAAACCTTTCCTGCCTCGAGGTAATACAGCGCGAGTTTCTCTCTTTTACCGTTTCTAGGTTGAATACGACTGCTTTAATTTGATCACACTGAAAACTGACTACATTATGCAAATAAGCAAATATGAAACAAGAACATTAGGATTAGAGACACATATTAAAAAAACAAAACCACTACAGTAAAAGAGCGGTATGTAATTTACATACATGTTAGAACATTTACATTCCATTTCTAGTAACTATATTATGAGCGCACATACTGTACATCATTACAGTGAATTTTATGAGAAGTGCAAAATTTACATTTT
>NW_015771643.1:0-787 GCF_001515625.1 Sinocyclocheilus rhinocerous
ACACACACACACACACTATAGTACTCTCTGCTGTATTCTGTCTTGAGGTTTGCAGTTATGATTGAATCATTACTCATTACTAGAAGTGCCCAGAGGCATTCCCAGAATCTGTGCCCACAGAGATTCCCAAACAGTTCAAGTGAGAAGACTCACTTCTGACTGATTAATGGCTGCAGCTAAGTAGATATCATGTGTAAACATTGCTTTTCCATTGGCTGATTTGACCATGGCGATCTGTGGGATTTGATGCATCTAACCACAAAATCTGACCGATAATGAATGCTGGCCATCATTAACAGTATAGTTGATCGCCAATTGTGAGGTAGCTAAAACACGACACTGATCTGGACACCTACTAATCACACCACCCACTACATCAGCTTAACTACCGGTGTAAGACGCAATGACTGGATAGAAATAGAAACAAAACGCATCCTCTTTTCACACTACAAATTGTGAATCATAATCTTAGGTTGTCTTGTTCTGCTCATACTTTAATGGGCTAGTTATTAATCCAAAACCAGGGTAAAATTCCTCAGTTCAACCATTCAGACTGCTTTAACCTGCCTTAAAAGGAGGCAGAAAAACATGTCAGACTGCAACTTGTATGAGAAGAAAATGTTTCTTGTGTAGAATTTAGGGCTGTCAAAGTTAATGCTATAATAACGCATTAATGCAATCTCACTTTTAAAAAAAAGGGCAGTTGAATATAACAGTTTGGGCTTTGTTGTTAATTTTAACCTTTAATATTATAGTAATGTACCAACTGAGAGGGTTCCCTGTATAG
>NW_015771644.1:0-787 GCF_001515625.1 Sinocyclocheilus rhinocerous
TTTACAGGGGGAAATGCCTTCATGAGCATTACCAAACCTTGCTTAGGTCTGTACAGAATACACGGATAGAGGAATATGGCTGATTTCAAAGGCTTTGGAGGTTGCGTGAGCATCTTTGTATAAAACTTTTAAAGCTCGGTCAAAAAACTCAGGATTTCTACCATCCTGATATGGGATCAGAGCTGGAATAGCATGGCAGATTTGTTGTTAGATGAACGTACAGTAAATGCAGTGCATATTAGTCACAAAAACAACACACACCTGGGTTGTGCAGTATTGAATTGAGGATCCATATTAAATTGCAATTTTTGAATTTGTATTTGTATTGAGGTAGCAAACAGGATGCAGAATTATAATTCAAATTTCAATGCATGAAAGTAGAAATGGAATTGAAATACTATGAAATTGATATGATTTTTTTAATTAGCAAAAGTTGATCAAGACAAACTATTGCTACTATCATTAACTCTACCTACTGTTAAAAATATATATAAAAAAATGTTTTTGGACATTTAAATAAATTGTAAATAAAAATAAAATTACATTTAAAAAATAATTTTGTTGCATTGTCAACTAACTTAAATGTGTTTAAGTTGAAGTACTATATATTACTAAAATTAAATAACAATAAATGAAATAGAAATAAATAAAAATGACAAAACTGAAATAAAAACTGAAAATACAAAAATAAAAGCTAATTCAAAAATATACTAGTGTATACTATAAAAGTATAATAATAATAATTATTATTATTATTTTTATTATAAATCAATAAAAACAAAATAAT
>NW_015771645.1:0-787 GCF_001515625.1 Sinocyclocheilus rhinocerous
AATTTGTGTCCTCATAAACCACCCAAACCAGTGCACACACACACATACAATGTCATACACATGTACATACAGTATATACGTGCATATGCACATACCAACAAAACTAGCTGCTATTGATTCCTAGAGCAGTTGTTGCTGGCGCAGGTGTCAGTGATTCACGACTAAAAAGACAACAGAAGTTAAAGCCGAAGAGTTTTGAACTGTCAGCATTTATCTCTGTCATCTTCTTTGGCCTTTTTCTGTTTCACCTTGAGTCGTGGATTTAGTTTCAGTTTTATTAGCTCTAAAATTGGTGTGAAGGGCTGCTGACCTTTGACCAATGAGGTAGGAATAGAGTGTCTGTCAGGGGTCAGGTATTGCAGCTCTATTGTCCTTGTGTGCTTCTGTTTGTATGATAGGCCAACACACTAGAGTGTTCATGCTATGCTAAAGTTTTTTCTTTCTTTTATTTTGAGATTATGTTTTTCAAAAATGTTCAATGTTTTTCAGAATGTTCAAAATCCACAAAATCTCAGTATTTTCCTTTAAAAAAACAGATAGTAATACATGTGGTACTGAATGACTGCCATATTCATATACCATCGTATTTAAGCACTGAATTCCCGCGGTGCATATCCAAAACGCCATGGTAGTACCATAGATCTTTTTGTACTTTTTTGATAGTGTACAGTAGTCATTAAAAATAATTCCCAAGGACATTTTTTATTGTTTAGACATTACCAACAGTTTCATAACTGAGGTGCCACTTTATATTAAGTGGCCTTAACTACTATGTACTTACATCAAC
>NW_015771646.1:0-787 GCF_001515625.1 Sinocyclocheilus rhinocerous
ACACACACACACACACACACAAGGTGGGAACTGAAGGTATAGTGCAAGCAGCACATCGTGTATATTATTTACACTCAGTACTCTCACTATATCTGCACAAACGCAGTGGCGCGTCTCTCTGAGAGTATGACATTTTTCTAGACGTAACTAAAATGGCCGCTGAGAAATTATTTACTTTTACTAGCGCCATGTGAAACACTGCGTTCCTTAAGTACCCTCCTCAGTTAAACAAACATTAATACTCAAATTAAAATGGGAAACCCCGCCACCGGTGATGAAAAGACGCGTCTAGCGGCTCGTGTAGTAATCTCCGCAGGAAGCGCCCCTCCCTCCATCCCATCCCCCCACCGAACTTTCCAGAACCTCTTTCCACTCGAGATGCGCTTCCCTGGGACTGGGAATGTGCGACTTTTAATAACCAAACATTAAAACCCCGAACCGTTTCTGTCGCGATCGCTTGCGTCTCAGTGGAGCGTGAATCTGAAGTTTGGCCTGAGCAAAATAAAGTCGCCTTCAGGGCATCCGGGTTAAACAAAGGAGCAGCGGCCCCTGCCCATTCCTGCAGGACATGTTTCCGCATACCTCTTCCCAAACCAACCTCCCAGTCTTTGTTCTGATATTCTTCGTATGAGAAACGGATTCTGTCAGTAGACTTTGTTGGCAAGACTCGAGAACAAAATGAAAAAAAAGCTTTAGGTGAAGCACCAGTTAACGCGGCCTAGTGCGACGCGAGCTGCTTATTACAGCTTCACCACTTGCGGAGCATCTTTTGCTGACACTGAAATAA
>NW_015771647.1:0-787 GCF_001515625.1 Sinocyclocheilus rhinocerous
CATCTCTCTCTTCTTTGCTCTTTTAATTAATATTTGTAAGTGTTTCACAAATATAAGCCATTTGATCGCTCACAGTGTAGATGGATTGCACAGAAACAGTGACTGGAGAAAGCCTTGCAAAACCCTCAAACTCACGTCTCTCAACAAGGTTGCAGTCTCTCACAGTTTGATGTGTCTGTCAGAGGAAATCGCCACGGCTGTCACATCCTGTTGACACAATCTAAATATGTACCACGGAAGATGAAAATACCACAAAAAACCCCTAAACCTAACCTTTAACCTGAATATAAAATTAACGAATGTTCTATGATGTGCAACATATATGTTACTGTTAAAATCTAAAAGTGTTTCATGACCCATTGAATGAAATGTTTTCTTTTTTTTTGTGACTTACTGAACATCAAAAGTTCATTGGTTGCATGCTTTTAGTTTTTTTTGTCCCTTATTAGATTATGTACAATGAAGAGGTAGTAATTAAATAAATGAAACTTTAAATTACAAGGCCAAATAAAAATGAGTCTTTTTTTAAAGCTGTTTACATGGGTCAAAAAGGATGAGAACAGTAAACAGGAACAATTTATTTCAATTGTATATCTTAAATTTGAACAGGACAAGCAAAAAATTCATTTAAAAAATGTGTGTCTACTGCGTTTACACACGGCCAACTTACCAACACAAAATATATTTCTAATCTATATGTAACTGTGTACATATTAAAAATGAGCAAACACTGCTGTTCAGTAGTTTGGGATCAGTAAGATTTTTTATGTTTTTTAATGGAGTCTCT
>NW_015771648.1:0-787 GCF_001515625.1 Sinocyclocheilus rhinocerous
CTGGAGCTGAACCAGGATCAGTTATAAAATAAATAAATGCCCACAGTATCCAAACAGCTTGCCACATCAAAACCCTGGAGGTGAGAGGTGGCGCTCCGCCTCATTTCCTCTGTGTATTTGGAGGCTTTTCTGAAAGGCAGGAATCGGGGGAAAATGGGGTCGGTGGTCGCTCATCTCTTGTCTCCTTGATCCCATTCCTGTCCTCAATCCCACATCCCGAAGGAATTCTACTAATCAAAATTCCAAAAGAGGGGGCTCGTTCTGTGTAAGTGTGTGTGCTTGGGAAGCAGAAACATATTCATTCTGATGCTTATGTTACACTGTGTGAAGTGATCAGAGGTGTCTGCTGGTCTGCAGCAGAAAGTATTTCCCATCATCCATTGTGATGTGATAATTCTGCAAGCTTAAATATATCTGATTCACCATCAAATGGTTCTTTTGAGACAGATCTTTTCAATTCTTGCTGACTCACTGGACAGAAAACAATTGTTTTCGGACATTTTCAACTCAAAATTAATTACAAATGGGAACCATCTTTTTTGGACATGCCCGCAATCAAGAATCTTGAGTTAAATGATCACAACCTGTTTCACAACCAAGAACCGATGAATTATACAATAAAAGCAAGTGAAAAGTAACCTACTTTAATAGCAAAATAGCAGAACAGGTACAAATCATTTAATTTTTAATTAATAACAAATAACACATTTTTAATATACAAAATACTGTTTTCAATATATGCTTGGCTTTTATTAATATCAGCTAAATAACAGAAAAGTTAAAAAAA
>NW_015771649.1:0-787 GCF_001515625.1 Sinocyclocheilus rhinocerous
GAAAACATTACATTTAGTTCAAACGTAAGTGTATTCTTTTCAAATCTATTATTTCCATAACACATTTCTAATATACTCTTTTTTTATGCTGAAGTGTACTTTTTCAAAGGGATGTTGTAAATGTACTTTTTGAAGTGACCTATAATTTTTTAGGAATTAAAAAAATGCAGATTTCACTGTCATCTTAAGATTTCTTCAAACCTCATATCAGAAGCTTCTAGAACACTGACTGTCTATTTAAAGAGAAAGCTGCGGCCTGTTTGACAAACAGACTCAATATCTTTTGTGTGTAAGAGTGTCTACGCTCTCCTGCTCTTTAATCTATTCTACAGACCCTTCAGGCATATTGTAATCCACTCCTGTGAGAATATGAAACCCTCTCAAATCCAACCTGGCAAAAAACATGCCCTAAATAAAAAATAATAAATAAACACCACTATTGTGTTCCTAGGGAGACATAATATTTATACGGTTACACGGGATGCGGAGCGCCGAGAGGTGGAATTTCAATCGCAGAGAAGCGAGAAATTGGAGCCCTGAAAACCATGTTTCATAGACCCAACTCCCTGCTACCTGTGCATGAGAACTAATTACATTCAGCCTCTGAGTGGAGAGAGGAAAAAAAACTGAAAAGAGAGGCAGAGAGCACTTATCACAGAGAGATAAACACGATAAAGCGTATTAGACCAGCAGCTTTTGTGTGCTAATCGCTCCCTCAGTTAGTGAGCCTACACATAATGATTCAAGCACAGTGACATTCAAATGCCAGATGATTATGGCAAAAATC
>NW_015771650.1:0-787 GCF_001515625.1 Sinocyclocheilus rhinocerous
ACTGCTGTCTACATAAAGAATTGCCTTTAAGGACAATAAAGATAAGGATAAAGATGAAGATAAGCATACGTTTACCGTATTTGATGTGCTCTATGTATGTGCACTGATTATATGTGAATAAAAGTCTAAATTAAATCAGACTTGAATGAAACCACTCATATTGTTTACTTTAACAATGTCTTTATGAACTTTTTGAAGTGTCAAGGTTTTGGGGGAACAGACATGGAGGGACAGACATCTCTCAGGTTGCATTAAGATATCTTCTTTTGTATCTTATGGGTTTGGATTGACATTAATGGGTGAGTAAATGATGAGAGAATTTTAATTTCTAGATTTCTGAAAAACACTTTTTAAGCCATTTTAGTGCAAATGCATAAATATTTGAGTGTTTTGTATCTGTTCTTACCTGAGATACATGCCTATGGCATAAGCACACAGGAAAGAGTAATCCATTGCTCCGAGCAACTGCTTATAGTTATTTCTGTCTATAGGGACAGAAAAACAGAGATACCAAATATTTAATGCACTGGCTGAAAATGACAGAAACATACAGTATGTTGCTATGAATATAATATACTATAGTATCTGAAGCTTACCGAATGGTTTCCAGCTGCAGTCTAGTTCTGGGTGAGGCTGCTGACTGCTGCTGCTCTCTGTAGGCACTCGCATGACATGAGAGCAGTTCTTATGCAGCTCACTCTATATGAACAAACACAACACAACATGAACTCACATCTGACAGCACATACAGTGGGTATAGAAAAGAAAAGAATCACCCCCCCCCCCC
>NW_015771651.1:0-787 GCF_001515625.1 Sinocyclocheilus rhinocerous
AATGTAAATAAACTAAAGCTAATGATTAAAACTTAAAAACAAAACATGTCATGATTATTAAAACTTTAACTAAAATTACATTTAATTTTAATTGAATATTAACAACAAACTATAATAGTATATCAATTGCACTGATACGGTCATAAAATGAATGCATATTAGCAGAAGAATGAACAAAATGTGTTTTTTTTAAATACTTCTATATTGATTAAGGTGCATGGCACCGCTATAACCGCTCGATATGTCAACTATAATGAAGCATTTCCTTAACAGGTTGCTTCACCGCATGCTTTGACGAAGTCGTGACGTACTGGATGCTGCTGCTGTGCAGCAATTCGTGTCATGACAATGTAATTTACAGTGGAACATCAGGCTGGAATTTTCCTGCAGAGCTCGAAGGCATGTTCAGACTCGACACTGGGAAGCCAGAAGGGCCAGTCTGGCCCCGGGACTAGTATTTTAGTCATCTAACAGCATGCCAAGACAGACAAACACATGCTAGAGACTCGCAGCCTCTCTGGCTCCATGCATGCGCCCTCTTTAGCTTTTCTGCTAATATATAAAATAAAAATAAGCATGCATACCCTCTATTTTTATATATACAATATATGCATAGAAGTCACCAGCATACATAGATGTCAGCTTATTTCTAGGCATCCATGAAGCATATAAATGAAGGTCAAAATGCTAAAAGTGTTCAGCGCGGATAATATACTGGCTGCTTCTTTCAATCCAAACACTAGCGTCAGCCTTCAATTATTACTGCATAAGCCTTAAAAGGTCAGCC
>NW_015771652.1:0-787 GCF_001515625.1 Sinocyclocheilus rhinocerous
ATCATTTTCACCTTGCCCTCACAAACAATTGTCGACTGGATTCCTCATTTCGTTTTTAGTTTAGTTTTTATTTTAAAGAGCTCAGTGGTTTACAATTAGGCCTGTATGGGTGTATGGGGAGGATATGACATCTAGATGACGCCCGAACGTCGCAAAACAAATTATATTTTTAGGCGAAATATTTTTATTTATTTATTTCCGTTCCAAAATAGATGCAATTTGTAGCCTATGTATTAAAAAACTATAAAGCTGCTTTGAAAGTAATTCGAATTCTGAACATTCTAAACGTTCTATTTTCTGTGGCCTGGAGGTGGCGACATTCCAGAACAGTAGACCAGCAGTTTTGTGTTCATAGTGATCCAAACGGAGGGGAGAACACGTGCAAATGTACGCTTTGAAACGTTAAATCACTTTTAATCACTTTACCACATTCCAAACATCCGTTCAGGTGTGTAGAAGACTCTCTTCCATCTTAAAATTAGTCTTTTTAGTTGCTGTTTAATCACATGGTACAAGGTTCTTTATAGGCATTTAAGGTTCCATTAAGAAACTTTACCATCCATTGAACCTTCCTTTCCATTGCACAATTAAAATATTCTTCACACTAAGAAAAAAACTGTTCTCTAAAACCATTTTGGGGAACCAAAAATGGTTCTTCTATTGTATAGCTATACGTAAAACCCCTTTTGGAACCTTTATTTTGATTTTATATTCATCTGCTGAACATCTCCTCATTCAGACCCTGGCATTAAACTTAGATCTCGCATGAGATGTTTTTGGCTGCTGC
>NW_015771653.1:0-780 GCF_001515625.1 Sinocyclocheilus rhinocerous
ACACACACACACACACACACACACACACACACAAACAAGCAACCAAATTATTTAAGTAGAAATATCATGGAAAACAGGACTTGTTTTGAAATAAATGTCCCTGAAAACATTTCTACCCATCTCATCACTGGCGATATTGCTGCAATGCCTCCTGTGATCAACAGAGGGCAGTGCGGATGAGTAACTGGGCCCTCGCTAGCAGGGATACCTTATCAACACTATTGTAACATCTTTCACTTAACATACCAACTGTTCAACTGTTTAAATTTTCAGCTGATTTCAACTTAAAGAAAATAAATAAATTCCCGTAAAAGTGTGTTCACAGACCAGTGAAAACTCTCAACAGGTTGTTAGTCTAAATCATTAAAAATACTTTAATCTGGGAAGACACTACATTTAATTTTATTTGAATGAAAACTCCTGAATTTTTGTCATCCGGAAATATTTTGCAAAGACGTATTTTCAGTGTACTGGAGGTGGCTGAATTATCTACACCAGTGGTACTCAAACTCTTTGACCCACTCTTTGCCACCTTTTTACCCTTTTCACCTTTCACCTCTTTACCCAAGACTATATTTGAAGGCCTTCAATCTTAGCTGATATGCACTTCTGGTACTTGTTGTAAGAAAATTAAAACTAAAAAAAAAATAATAATAATAATTTTAATGTTTTACATCTTTATTATTTATAATTATGAATATGGTTAATATAACTATATTTAAATCATTTTAAAACTTACTGAGAAACCCCTGTAAGTTTGCTGAGAACCACTGATCTACA
>NW_015771654.1:0-787 GCF_001515625.1 Sinocyclocheilus rhinocerous
AATTCAGTTAATGTTTATTTTATTGGAAGTAATTTATTTTGTAATAGTTTTAGAAAGCGATAATAACCCTGCTGCCTATTTATATTACGTTTTCCATCATCTAACACTTGAAGTTAAAACGCTAGTAATTTAATAACACTGTTATTTATAAACTTTAGCAGATCTCAAAATGAATATTTAACTTTCATACTTTCAATTATAATATTGTGATGTCTAAATTCTCTTGTGGCATTTAAAACTTGGTTTCATTTAATTGTATTTATTAAAAATGATTGTTTTATTTTTAACACAAAGTGTTATAGAATTTTAATATTAGCCATTTGATGGTTATAGGCCATAACATCAAAATAATTATGCCTATGAGCCAGAATTTTAAAATCAGTGAATTTTATAGTTAGTTTTGATATCTGTTGTACACATTAAGCTCTTGTTCTATAGAAAACCATTGATGTTCTTGTGCTTTAATCTCAAAAGAACCATATAGCAACCCTATAGAGTGCTGCAAAGGACCTTTACTGAGTGTTTTGAAGATTGCAGTAATATTAGTCAAGGGCTGTAAGTTTCTTGTGATGAAGACGAGGGAGCTCAGCCCTGGTCCTGCTTATCTGCCTTCCTGCTGTGCAGTTTACTGCTAACACACTTGCCTGTAATTTGCCAGTGAACTCAAAGACCTTGATTAGCTGCTTCAGGTGTGTTTGATTAAAGTTGGACCTAAGCTCCGTCAGAAGGTAAGACCTCCAGGGAGTTTGGAAATCATATTTATAATGTGTGCTCAAGTCATTTTGGT
>NW_015771655.1:0-787 GCF_001515625.1 Sinocyclocheilus rhinocerous
ATGACATGCACCATCTATGGTCTTGTAACTCCTAATTGACTGATCCTCGTAAATATAAAATGCATATTAACGAAGTCAATAAATAATTTTAAGCAATATGCATGTATACATCTAAGGTACGCTGCATTGCATGTTTTGATGTGAAAGGAAACACATACATGCAGCCCTTTAAATTCCCTGTACTGTACGTTACTGCCAAGTAGTAAGCTCACATACAACACTATTAACTCCAGTTCGTATCTTTGACTAATGCATATAAATCATATTTCAGCACTTAAAACGCAAATATCTCTGACACATGTGCTGACAGGCAGAATGTCAGTTATTCAGTACATAAAACACACTGTAGAGTAATCGCGTTAGCCTGTTAGCATAACATAAAGCAGCCCGACGCTTGTTCCTCGGGCCTCAGGCCTGCACTCTGAACACTCCCGCGTGCCGTTTCCTTCAAAACACCGCCCGTCCTTTACCTCCTCCAGCTCATCATCGGAGACATTTTCCTCTGGCTGGTCCAGATCGATGTCGAAAACGCCAGCCATCGTTGATTTCGCTGTCTGAGATCACTTCAAACCGCGTAAGGAGCTCGCGCTTCCCACCTCATGGACATGAACGCAGCGTCGCCATGACCAGCATGGAGTGAACGCGAACTGACGCCCCCGCGCGGAGGAATGCGGGAAATTACTCGCGCTCGACTTGAAACTGTTTTTATGCATGTCATTGCCACAAAAATTTTTTATCGGAATACAAAACCCATAAATAAATATATACATAATAATATAATATATAT
>NW_015771656.1:0-782 GCF_001515625.1 Sinocyclocheilus rhinocerous
ATAATAATAATAATAATAATAATAATAATAATAATAATGATAATATACAAACAAACAAACAAACAAACAATAAATAAATCAGTCTTTCTACTTCAGAATTTCACATTTAATTCAGTGTTTCTAGCCATTTCAATAATTTCTGAATAATAATAGTAAGTATTACACCAATTTGTTTTGTTTTAGTGCAGGATGTACATAAATAGTTAAGCTTGTCACTGCTCGGTTAACGTGATGTCACTTCCTGTAAAATGATGTCATTAAGGAAGTGGCTTTCATTACTTAAAGAGATTTTGCAACAAGCTAACGAGAAGAAAAACGGTATTGGAAACACAAGAAAAAAAAACAATAAATTGCATACAAATTAAAATATATCAAAGATAACATGTTTGGTTTGGTTAGAGACATAATTTCTGGAATATTTCTGAAAAAGTGTATTTTTTTTTGCATTGTAGAAGTTGTTACAGCACCCAGAGACATGACAACAATTAACATTAAAAGTTAACAAACCAAAATCATTGAAAATGCAGACACTATAAGCAATTTAATTCACATGTATTCTACAAACCAAAGTAAAAGATAATGTGATTTTTTTTTTTTTATCTTAAAATACTGTATGTTCTGTATAACGATGTGGTTGCTTTAATTTCCTCAATGTGAGTGTTGTTTGTGTTTGTCAGGTGTGTGTGTGTGTGTTTGTGTGTTCTGTCATTTACTCATGTTTTTAATGAGCGTTACACTCGTTTATCTGAAGATGTCGTCATTAAGCATGAATAATAAAGAGC
>NW_015771657.1:0-787 GCF_001515625.1 Sinocyclocheilus rhinocerous
ATTTTGGAAACTTTCCAGGATTTTTGGGAATATTCCAGGGATTTTGGAAAGTTTCCGGAAATTTAATGGAAATTTTCCACCCCTTTGCAACCCTAATCTCACTGCAGAAAACTGTCCTAAAAATAGGATTCAATTTCTTTGAGCAAAACAATCAGCATATGACCAGCACATTTTTGGGAAATCATGCCCTCCTCTGCATTTAAACATGAACAAGACACACAAGATCAAGAGTCTGGCTTCACTGAGGTGTCATGCAGGTTTGGAAAGAAATGAGGCAGAATAAAAGATGACACGGTTTGTGTTTTTTGACAAAGTCATACTTGTGGCTGCCAGGCGGCGAGTGTCTCTGGCGATGTAATTGGCAAATATGATGGACCTCATACTGGTCTTTCCTGATCCACTTTTACCCATCAACAGCACCTGCAAAAAGAGCCGAGGGTCATTTCTGCTCCATCTTCATGGCAGGAGAGCAGGAATCTGCTTCCCAAACCTGTCCTGAGGCCCTCATCTCACACACCTGATCCAGCTCATCAATGGAGACGGCAGCAGAGCCATGACAGGTGGGATTCAGTTTATATCAGTGGTTCCCAACACTACCAACACGTTGTCTCGCACCTATTTCAGGTCTCTGAGTCTCTAGTAATGAGCTGATGAGTTGACTGTGAGGTGTGTCTGAACATGGAGACCTGTAAAATGTGCAGTGCTGGGGTTCTCCAGGAACGTGCACTGGTTTATAGCAATACTCTGAAACATCTGCACATGAAAACGTGATGTCTGCAGCAAATAG
>NW_015771658.1:0-787 GCF_001515625.1 Sinocyclocheilus rhinocerous
ATCTAACTTTTTGGGTGCACTATTCCTTTAATGAGTAGTTCAAATCGACGAGTTTCCAGTTTGAATCAGTCTGAAACGCTGCACTGTATAATTTACAACATTAGCAGAAATAGAATTTATTTCAGATTAAGTCCATTAGCAAAACTGGCATAAAATCGAAATGTACCTAAATGAATTGGAATCAAATAAAATAGAATCAAGAGTTTACACATTGAATGTATGCTATACTGTAAAACTGCAGGTATTGTCATTGTAATTTAATTTATTTGTTTATTATCATTGAATGACGTTAATAATATATGAATTTTATGGATTTATTAAAAAATAAAATTCATACATTATTAATATTGCTTGTTCTTGTCGTAAAATCTTAGATTTGTATTTAACTGCATGTCTGTGACCTTGACTGCAGTACACAGAACAGCTGCCATGCATTATTTGATTTTTAAACAGTGTCTTTTGTTTGTATTTGCACTAATTAAGCTGGATTGGTTATTGTATCGGAGATGATAAACATAATTTGCACCTTCTGTCTATATAGAGTTGACAGAGTGCTTTTGGTGAGAGGTTAATAGCCAGCTGCAAGAACTTTCATTAACCAAGACCGGTAATTAATTAAATGTAAAATATATAATTGAGGTCAGATGGTGTAATGAGGTAGTAGTTTTATTTCTGATTGACCAAGTGAAATTGGCTCCAGCGCTTGCTTTCATTACACAGATTAGGCATCTGAGAAAACAGTGTGGATGTGATTCTAAGGTAATGAAGTATAAATGTGATGTAACTC
>NW_015771659.1:0-787 GCF_001515625.1 Sinocyclocheilus rhinocerous
TAATCCAGATTACACGTGATCAGTTACCCAGCACTGCTTGCTTTATATCTTCATATTATGTTCCTGCAAAGACAACAGAACATTCACTGCTGTCCTGCGGCGAAACATGAGGGCAGATGCGTTTCAGACCGCACATGGAATGCTGAATAAGTGTGACCTGGATGCACCAGTGAGATGTTTTGCTAATATAATAATCGTGACATAAGGACAGTGTGAGAACTTTATTAAGTCTGGTCTCTTTGTATCATCCCAGTGCTTTTAGTACAATTTATGCTTGCGCAGTAAAATGACTTGAACGTTTTCTGATGTTTCAGTGTGGACGAGAAACGCTTAAAAAGCACTAGTGTGAACGGAGAGCATTTTGAAATGAAAATGCTGTTTCCAAACGCATCTGGATGAATATAGACGTAGCCTGTGTTGGAGCAGCAGGTTGGACATACTGAGACTGGCTTGGTACAGAGACGGTGCTCCTACAGTGCTTCAGCGCTCTTCACAGAACCTGGACTCACTGCTGACTTGACGTCATTTATGCTTCTGTAAGAGGACCACATCGACATCGACAGAGGAAGGATTTCAGTGTGGTTCTCCAGTGTTGGAGGGCCAGAGCAGAGGATGGTGTTGTTCCCGCTCCGCTCAGGGCTTGCTCTCAGCTGCTGATTAATTGGTGTTTATTTATAGGGCTTGAACCGGGTTGCAGGGGGCGGGAGGGACTCGAGGCTGCGAGCGAGGCGAGCACGCAACCCGCATATTTTACTGGACCGGCCCCGGGGCCCGCATTCAGGAGCAT
>NW_015771660.1:0-787 GCF_001515625.1 Sinocyclocheilus rhinocerous
ATGATGATGATGATGATGATAATAATAATAATAATAATAATGTGATGCATATTTGCATTCACACATTATATCTGTTCACAATTAAATTTAAGTAATAAAAAAGTATAAACATCTTTAAAATATGGTACGCTGTAAAACAAGCGATATTCAGTTACTTAAAATCTATGCGTTTAAAACATATTAGATTTATATATGATAATAGGCTATATAAACCTGGTTATTGTAAATTTAAAACACATTCCCTTATTCGTATTTTATAGAAATCTGTTGTATTTCTTACCTGTTTCATTTAATGGAAATATATACATCACATTATGTTCATAGTTTATGTAAAAACCAAATGACAATTTTATATGCAATTCTAATAGGCTACAGAAACCTTACATTTAGGCCTAAATATTTTTGAGTGTATAAACATTTTAATTAGAGACTCCCGCATTGACATATTTCTCTTAAAAGTTTTTTAAGGAAGCCAGTGTTTATAAAAATCATGATGTTTATTTTGTTTTGAAATTATTTGTTATTTTTATTTTTAATGCATTTCAAAACTGATGGTTTTTCAAGAGTGCAATTTTCAAAAGTGAATTTTTACAATTACTCACTCGAGTAAATATGAATTGTTGAAAAGCATTTCCCAGCAAGTTAGTTGACACCTGAATATGTTAATCTCGCTGTTCATTATCCTGAAGCATTCCTGCACCTCACTGACCCCCTTTAAAATACCTTCAAATGCATATTTAATAGCCTAGAGCACAGTTGCGCTGACCTTTATGAAAGTATTTTCAGT
>NW_015771661.1:0-787 GCF_001515625.1 Sinocyclocheilus rhinocerous
AATGAGTTTCATTAATGTAAACATAATCGATTTTGACAAGAGAAATGTCAAACGGTTCGTCGCTGTGTTTCCTAATGTTCACTCTCACACTTACCATTCCAAGTGGACACATACAGCCAGACACACATCCCTGACTGACACACTCCAGGTCCAGATTCTGGCAGGTCTTGGCACACTCTATCCCAGCATCCCTCACACTCTCACACTCAAACCGCTGCAGTGGAGGGGGACAAGTGATAGAGCGCCGCCCTACAGGTGAAAAACACACTCAATTAATTCATTATATATATGTATTATATGTATACTGTATGTACTTGTCTGAGCCACTTGACAATATTCTGTCCACTTGTGTGTCACTGATGTGCAATTGTGCTCCATTAGAAGTGCACAGAGATACGAAAGTAAGGAGGAATACCTCTTGAAGAAGAATGTTCGTCAAAGAAGAGGTCAGACAGAGTAGATCCAGTGGCTTCATTAGAAGTGCATTGCATGGATCCACTCTCGCATACACTACAAGAAAACATACACAGAAAAACATTAACACTGACATTTAAAACAATAATAAATACACACACACATATACATATATATATATATGTTTTTAAATAAAGTCTCTTAATAAGTGCTCACTAAGGCTGAATTTCTTTGATCTAAAATACAGTAAAAACAATAATAATGTGAAATATTACAATTTAAAATACCTGTTTTCTATTTTAATTTATTTTAATGTAATGTCATGTCATGTAATATACTGTATATGTACTAAAGATGTATATATATATATATA
>NW_015771662.1:0-787 GCF_001515625.1 Sinocyclocheilus rhinocerous
CAATCGCGGTCAACTTAAGAGACCATAAAATGACCATCAAAACCTAATTTAAGTGGAGTTTATATATGCTCCTGTGGCCACTGCTTTCGTGATCCCCTCGAGGGATCGATGCCTTTTCAGTCTCAGAAGTCGTCAGAAGTGTTCAGAGCTCTGCAGAACAGCATTTCCCACTGAACAGCAGCAGAGGCTACACACTTGACTTGCGTTTAATGCCTCTTAAATGAAGAGTCTCCTAGAAAGCAGTGCACCAAAGCTTTTTATTAACTGAAATAACACATCTTGAGGATTAGTTGCAAGTAGAGCTGGACAATTTGATTTAAAGAGATGTAAAATGGAAATTGTGTCATTTACTCACCTCAAAGTCATTATAAACTTACATGCAAGTTGCTACCCAGGCTCACTGGAAATACGTGCCTCTATCTATATGTCTGCAAAACTCAAAAAACTGAACTATACGTACGAATCGATGAAGTTTCCAGTTGAAATGAACACTAGAGGCAGTAAAACTGACAACTTTTATTCCTTTCCACACAAAGTATGATTTACAGGTCCAGAATTTTAACTAAGAACGCCTAATTGAAATTTTTCAAAACAATTCAAATTAATTTTACATGCTGCAGTATTTGAAAACTGATACTTTTGAATGTTAGCGTCACATATACATCTTCATATGTATGGGTTTTCTAACGCAGTCGGTTCGTCTGATAGCTCACGCGATACAGCATTGCACTTGTGAGGTGAAGAGCTCCAGTGCGAATCCCGTGAATCTAACCCACCTATAAGGAAG
>NW_015771663.1:0-787 GCF_001515625.1 Sinocyclocheilus rhinocerous
CTAAAAGAAAATGAATCAGCCAGCTCTCATTTACATTGTTAATTAGAGAATATTGATCAAGAGCCGGTGCTGTTATCAGTGTAGATTGCACAGTTCTAGACTAAGAGCCATTTATCAGTCGAACTCTATTTTTCACAAGAGGCTGTGGTTAATGTTGATTAACGTGTATGAAACTTTAAGCACGAATAACAGACACAAGGAGATTTTTGTAATATG
The DNA here is from genome assembly GCF_001515625.1 of Sinocyclocheilus rhinocerous. Lineage (NCBI taxonomy): Eukaryota > Metazoa > Chordata > Actinopteri > Cypriniformes > Cyprinidae > Sinocyclocheilus > Sinocyclocheilus rhinocerous. The sequence continues at coordinate 217 of NW_015771663.1, forward strand.
ATGATTCACACAAAACGCTTTGTCAAGCATGTGGTGTTGTTGAACATTACTCAGTAATCTGAGATCGAGAGAAGGCACCGCAGGTATTATTTTCATGATTTTTATCACCAGCATTGGTTAACATTTTAAAATGCCATTTTTTTTTTTATGTGACATTTTGCTCATATACAACAAATGCTTCCCAGAGATCCCTTATGTTAGAGTTTGCTTCTTAAATAATATTGTTGGAAAATGTTAGTCAGAAAATGCATAATCAATTACATGCACATGTTTTATTATTGCATAAACAACCTCTGCAAACGGAAACCACTCAGTTGTTGATTGCATTATAACAAAAATAACATTTTCAAAACCACAAAACAAAAATAATCGAGTTCTTCTGGATGTTTAATAGGACTGACCGAGAGCAGTCTGCCGTCCATGAAACATCGGTGCTACAGTATTCAGACGAGCACAGCTGAACATATAAGAAAGGACAGCGCATTTGGTAATTGGCATTGGAAGCTCATTAAAAAGCATCACACTCGTCTCCAGGTGACTCAGAGAAGCATCTGATCTGGGCTGAGGATGT
>NW_015771664.1:0-787 GCF_001515625.1 Sinocyclocheilus rhinocerous
TTTTTTTTTTTTATGATGCATACAGTAAATCTACATTTTAATACAAGCAGTGATGCATGTGTAACAACAATAGTTCTGATCTGCTGTCTTAACTTAATGTACATATAATATAATTTATTGCTAATCATAATATGGTTAGTTTCTATTGATATCGAACGCTGTATGCTTAATACTTAGCTCTGCTTGACACATTTTATATCGGGGAGCTCTGCTCCATGTCTCGGTCGCGCAAGTGTTCCTTACCCTGAAAAACATTGAGATCCCTGATCTAAACTGTGCTGACTTCTGCATATCTGTTATCTGATTGACTTTTTTTTTTTCTTCTTCTTTTTTAATTCGACAAAAAAGAATAAACAAGAATAAAGAAACCAAGACATTCCATACATCTGTAACACAAAGAGCAATTTGTACAAACAAATCAGAAAATATTATTTATTCAAACTTTAAAGACACAGAATTAGCCTACAAGAAATGTCTGCTATCTTCAATAAAGAGTGGACCAGAAACCAAAATAAATAAATAAAATATAAATTAATCAATCAATCAGAAAATGTGCAGGTGTAACAAATCTCGTTCATAACTATTTTTGTTTTGGCAAAATGATGGCTAATTCCTATGAATTCAAATTCAAAATTGAAAAGGAAAATGAAACTCATATAAACTCATTCATTACTTTCCGAACTGAGTTATCATTATTATTATCAGAGGCGGACAAAGCCAACTCCATTACTTGAGTCAAAGTATATACTGCTGGTCAAATATTACTCCATTACAAGTGAAAGTTGTA
>NW_015771665.1:0-787 GCF_001515625.1 Sinocyclocheilus rhinocerous
AGATAAACATCAAATTTTCCTTTTTGGGTGAACTATCCCTTTAAGAGAGTAAATAAAGTCAATTTTGATTCATGTTGACTTCATTCTTAACCATAATGTCACGCAGATTGTCAAAAGTCTTTCTAAAGACGACTTCAATCTGTTTCAAAAATGTCAATCTCATCATCTGCTGTTATTTCAGACTAAAGTGGAGACTGAAGTGAGGGGATAGGAACGGCTGACGCAGGCTGTAGAGAAAAACGCTCTGTGATTGAATCATTGAAGTGTGTTCGGTCGCTCGCGGTCCCGGGGGGGAGATGGAGAAATGAATCGCACACGCTGACGTTATGATAATGATGACAGTAAAAATAACACGGGTATAATAGAGGTCATTAACCGTGGTAAACACACTCGCAGGAGCCTCTGACACCGTCTTTCTCTCGCTGCCAGGCATCAAAACCAACAGCCAACGCTCGGCGGCACTTCCACTGCGGCGCTGAAATATTCATGTGTGAGTTTGTCTTCATTTCCATATGTAAATGAGCCTGGCGAACCTCAGGGGTGACGAGCACCCCGCTGACCGGGTGAAGCGGCTAATTTCTGCTGAACTGAAATGACCGACCTTGAGCAGGTGAAGCTCGAGGACACGATGGCTTCTGATGTTTCTTACGATCTCAAGGGCTCGTAACACAGTTTGACCTTACGTTTAGAGGATCCTCTGGTGTAAACGCTACACAGCCTCACTACTGCGCTATTATCCGTACCGAAAACTACATGAGAAATACAAGCTAAAATAAAGACACAAATT
>NW_015771666.1:0-787 GCF_001515625.1 Sinocyclocheilus rhinocerous
CTGCCTTCACTAACACACATTTAAGCTCTCATGAAGTGTTTATGGTTTATAGCATCCATGCTGTGCTGGAAACTCATCTCGCTGTGTGCTGAGAGGTATGTTGTTTTAGAAGCGCTAATATATGATTCATAAAACGTTAGTAAATGCATTTCTAACAATCGTGTGACGTCACACACGACTGTTTATCTCAGTTTCTAGTTTGATGATTTTGTTTTTGTTATTCAGTCAGATCATCACAGTGTGTGAATGGCCATTAGCATCTGAGGCATGCTGATATACATCATACTGTTTTCTAAAACATTTGAAGTATTTTCACACAAAGGCTGTTCCTCTTTCTTCATCCACACCCTTCATTCACATTCACACTGTCTTCCTCACTCAGCCACTCAGATCCGCCTTCTCTACATGAGACCCGCAACCTGCTAATTCAGCCACATCATTAAGCCTGGCACAACTGTGTTCATGCATAGTTCAATGAAGGCTCTTGCTAATTCTTTGTTTTTAATATTCAGCATATAGCAGCATGGGACATTTGAACATGTTATATGCACACATGAGCGATAATAAACCTGGCAGAAGAAAAATAAATAATTAAGGAACTTAGGAATATATTAGACACATCTCCTAATAAATCAGGGTGTAGTCTATCGGCTAATGGGAAATGTACACAGTCGATTACAAACACAAACGTCATAAATACCAATTACATGTTTGGGGTCGGAAAATTATTATTAAATTATATATTATAATTAGGGCTGGGTATCGAGTTCGATACTTTTTAGGCACC
>NW_015771667.1:0-787 GCF_001515625.1 Sinocyclocheilus rhinocerous
CTGAAGCTCTTTTCTACCTGCAGCCCCCAGCCGTTCCTCACAAACACAAACAAACAGCGCTCCAAACCCGCACAGACTGCTCCAGCTTTCATTAGGAACAACACTCATGTTCTTCCGCAGTTTGGTGTAGTTAGCAGCATGCAAACTTTTCATTGTCATATTTATTGTGTGAATCAGAAAAACTTACTTACTAAGGGTCTGAAACTGGCTTCGTCCTGTAAAAGCTGTTGGGCTGTGCTTCTAAAGTCACATATGGTTATATTTGTAAAGTGTGATCAGATGTTATAGTTTTATCTTTCTTTTTTTTTTTTTTTAGGGGCCTATGCCTGAGCAGTGTGGCAGACAGACAATATAATGTCATACAGTATATAGAGACAAGAAATATATATAAACTAAAATAAGTAAAACTAAAACCGAAAAACTATGACTGAATAAATGAAGCTAGAAAAAAACAACAATTGTCTGAAACATTACATATTAAAGATATTTAGTTACTCACCACATATGTATATATATATAGGCTATATAAATATATAGTTATTTTTACTATTTATTGACAGTTGTCAGTAGATATATACACCATTCAAAAGTTTGGCATCAGTAAGATTTCTAATGTTTTTAAAGAAGTCTCTTATGCTGATCAAGGCTGCATTTATTTGATCACAAAATACAGAAAAAAACTAATATTGTGAAATATTTTACCATTTAAAATAATACGTTTCTATTTTAATATACTTTAAATTATAATTTATTCCTGTGATGCAAAGCTGAATTGTCAGCATCATTA
>NW_015771668.1:0-787 GCF_001515625.1 Sinocyclocheilus rhinocerous
TGCTAAGTATCTATCATTTTGACGATAGTGGTCCTGACAGAATTACAATTAATATGACAACATGTACAAATGTACAAAGGTTTTATTGCTTTTATGCTTAAATGAAGTCTAGGTTCCACAACTTCCTATTTCCAATAAGAAGTTGTTTATTGAATCATTTTTTGTGATGTTTTGTCTTACAGACAGAGGAAACCATGGAGCAGCAACAAGAGCAGAAAGGATTGCATCATTTTTAATTCTGCTCCATATTCTGCAATATATTTGACCTAGAATGTGGTGTGTGATGTGTATGAGCTGCGCATATACTAGTATATGTAGTAGTGTATAAATCAGGAACAGAAAATGCCCTTCCGTAGCAATCCATTAGCCGATCTTCTAGCATGTGCAAATAAGGGCTAAATTTACTAACAGCTTGTGCCAGCACAATCCGTCTTTTGGAATTAAAATAGTAGACTACTGTCAGGATTTACTAAAGATGCGCAGTGAATAATTAGCGCTGAAAAGGCGTGGACACAGTCAGGGGCGTCATGCACTCATGATTTTTGAGATGGCACTGGTGGGGGGGTGGGGTCACGATAGCACTGTATAACTGATATAGGCTTGTGTTTTTTTTTTTCTAAATATTTCCAAACGTGCTACCTATATCAGGAAATATCTAGATTCTCAAATATGTGTAAGTAAATGCGTATAGCACCTTTATAGATTATGTAATTTAAAGCTGCAGTCCGTAACTTTTTTTTTGTTTGTTTAAAAATGATCCAAAATCAATATTTGAGCAAGTACATAA
>NW_015771669.1:0-787 GCF_001515625.1 Sinocyclocheilus rhinocerous
TCGGATATGCATAAGATTATTAATATTGCATGAATGCATAATGGAATCAAACATTTCATACCAGCATTAACAATAATTTGCTTGGTACGAGGTGTGTGAAAGTAAATTACGTAAAAACTATTAGCTAGCTGCGTGCTGCACGCATAACGTGAGTGTTTATATCCGTCAAGATACGTAGGCTATACGTCAAATTTTGCGTCCCTAAATATCAAAACCATCAGAAAGTGATTTATTGCCCAAACTTTACTCAGTCCTGTGAAATAATATAATTAATTAAATGACATTTTCTTCATAATTACTGCCATTGTGAGAGCGCTAGGCTATAAATAATGCACGAACGCGTCGCTCTCGAGTTGCACATGGATTTCGCGTGAACTCAGCTATGGATATTATTGATCACATCTAATTTAATTACATATGAAAATTGACTTTTTTCTTGAGAGTGACGTGGCCACGGGATTCCTTGGGTTTGAAGGACACGTCAGGATCTCCCGAATTAAAAGATCAGAGCGATTTTATGATTGCAAAGCAGATCTTTATTTAGCACCAACCTGGACGTGAGCCATTAAAAATTAAAATTAGATCTGCACATTTCATCAGTAATTTAAAGAGAGAGAGAGAAGAGGGGGTTGATTTTGATATTTTTGTCTGGGTTTTAAATTTCCTCTCTTTTCATATTTTATCCTGGCTTCCTAAATATCCCGGTCTCCCCCCTTTCCTCTTCTCCGTCTTGTTATCTATCATGCGATATGACTTTAATATGCTTTACGGCAGATTATAGCTCATT
>NW_015771670.1:0-787 GCF_001515625.1 Sinocyclocheilus rhinocerous
GAACTGGGTTACAGACTCCCTCTCAACGACTCTGAGATCAAACGCATGCAGAACCTCAACAGAAGCTGCTCCACCACCTCAGCTCAGACCACTGAGAGATTCAGGTTTGCTCCAGCTCATTATAAAGAGAGGTTATATCATTATTGAATACTTCCTTCTTATAACTTTCTTAAATACCCTGCATGGCTCTTTTTGGGCTTTGTAAAGACCTTCATGGAAATACATAGTACTACAGTAGATATTGTTTGAGTGTCTGTTTACCTTCTAAAGGATGTCTAAATTCTCTTCTCAGCAAACTTCAGGCCCTGCTACTACAGCAGCAGACCTTTCTGGAGAAGTGCGAGACATGGATGGAGTTCCTGGTGCAGACGGAGGAGAAACTGGCCGTGGAGATTTCCGGAAACTTCCAGAGCCTGATGGAGCAGCAGAGAGCTCATGAGGTGAGGCATACAAAAGCAAATTAGGAGTTGCAAACCTAGCCTAGATACTAATAAATGAGCAATGTTACAGCTGTTTCAGGCAGAGATGTTCAGCAGACAGCAGATCCTTCACTCTATCGTCAGCGATGGACAACGCATGCTGGAGCAGGGACAGGTGGACGACAGGTGAGCAACATCATCATCAGCATCAGATATATGCATATGCAAGATCCTAGCATTCAAAATACCTGAACAGACTGAATGCTCATATCGAAACTGACCGTGTCTCCAGAGATGAGTTCAAGCTGAAGCTGGCTCTGCTGAGTAACCAGTGGCAGGGGGTGGTGAGACGGGCACAGCAGCGCAGG
>NW_015771671.1:0-787 GCF_001515625.1 Sinocyclocheilus rhinocerous
TCTGAGCATTTCTAACATCTTTCAGTTTGTAAATAGCGTTCAGTTTCCTTGAAATAAAAGAGAATTTCAGAATTTCTTTTGATGTTCTGCTCATGAGACTCGCTCATTTTCGGTCTCTTTCGTGTGTTTAATTGGATTCATCAGTTTTCCTGTAACTGCAGTAAATATGACAGAAACTGACGATCAGAGCCAAACACATCTGCAGATCTTCACACTGTCCTGCCACGCTCGCCATCAGCAGGCCCTTCAGCGCGTTCGGTGGAGGTTTTGTGTGATTTGGGGTGAAGTTAGTATTGACTGATGAGCAAACAGCAGCAGTGACACACACAGATACTCCACTTACATTCAGACATGCAGCTCTGCCAGGTTCACTGAAGTTCAGCCGCTCTGTGCTTCATGTGCAGGTCTCCTCCAAACACTCACCCAAGCTCCTGCTCGTAAACAGGTAATGATGTCACTTCCTGTAGTCAGAGAGGAAGTGGCTGGATCTGGTCCAGCAGAATCCTGGAGAACAAGAGCAGATCCTGAAACAATGCAGCTCTGATTTCACTCACAATCACAGAGAAACAGGCTTTTAGAACCAGGAGATATGAAATATTCAGGATTTTAGTTTCTAATCAATAGTTCAGCTCAGCTAACAGGATGTTCTGGCAAGCTTCTCTCAAAGGCATGAACAAATGTTCAGAGTTTTCTGGTCTTTATTAATGTTCTCAAAACATTAACACAATAATGGAACAATTTTTTAAACCATTTGTGACCCTGGAGCACAAAACCAGTCATAAGGGTC
>NW_015771672.1:0-788 GCF_001515625.1 Sinocyclocheilus rhinocerous
ACCATTTAACATTTGAAAATCTTTAAACAATACGTATGCAACGCAATTATTTATTGTGTTTTAGCCTATTGTGTCAGCCTTAATTCACGTTGACCTACAGCATTACATTTTGATGTGTTTTATAGTTCACTTTGATGCCCCACACTAACTGAGATTAACATTAAATCCTGTTTAATTTGCTTTTCTTTGAAAATTGAAAATACCACTGAGGCAAATGCTGATTATCTTAGGCTATTTGCAGAAATAGCCTACTTTGGATGTAAACATGCCTCATATTTTCTAATAGTTACAATGTTTTGCCTTAAAACCAATCTCTTTGCCCTTTGTGTGATGCTGTCACACTACACATAAGTTGTTTCCTAAGTCTATTTCTTAACTCTATTCACTTACTTTGCGCCCCATTGATCAACTCATCCGAAACCCCGAGCAAAATGAGGATCATGTTCAGCGGCTCTTGACTCGGTTAGAGTCGGACAAGTCCGAAACAACAGTTCAGTGCTTTTGAGAACCGCTCCGACCGGATAGACCGATTCGCGAAAGAATCGATCAGTGAACCGGTTCAAAAGAACCGACTCATAAGAAGCGATGAGAGCGATCTGAGGAGGAGAGGCGCATCTGGAGACAATAGAAGGCAATGCAGAGCTGCGCTTTGTCGCTCTGATCGAGGGCTGTGCCATCACAACACAGAAATACAGAGATGATGGAGCGCTGAATCTGGATATATTATCCCGTTATCTTGAACTGTGAGATCTAAGAGGAAAGATGAATTCTGCTGAAGCGGCGGAGGA
>NW_015771673.1:0-788 GCF_001515625.1 Sinocyclocheilus rhinocerous
GTTTGTCTCTACTCATTTCATGAAATTGATAAGTCATTAAAAAAACGTATATTTAAGCCAACATTAAATTGTCAAATCTATGAAGTGTCAGTGTAAAAAAATTATTTTTTCAAAGTAGTAAATAAAACAAAGATCACCGGAGTTGTTCTTCGAGTTAATCAACTTTAAATTTTCATGTTTAATTCAATGTTTCTTGCCATTTCTTTCTAATTGTTTGTGAAATTTACTAGCAATTTCAAGTGTATGACAACAGTACAATTTTGTACATGAACCTATGAGCTCACGCTTATGCTCATGACATTGATGGGTGGACAAACGCAGGGGCATAATAGTGGAGTCCTGCTGGTAGTGTATGAGGTGCACGTGATGCCCATTGGAACTGATAAGAGAGGAGCGTACAAATTAGGAAATTAGTCTCCGACACACTGTCCAGACTGTAATCACTCGCTCATTTTCAGCCACACTGTTGGTGTTCCTCTCACGGTAGATCGCAATTCACTCAATAGTCAATGAACTGAGGAATGAGCATGCATTTCAAATTAGTGTTCGGCATCCTCACAAGGAAAGACTCAGGGACTCTGTTGGATATAACCATGGTTAAAGGTGGTGTTCTGTGCAGAAGCTTATATCCAAGTGTCCTTACGCAGCCTGTTTGGAAAAAGCTTTGTCACAGCTGCACCGCAGAGCTCATGAATTTCTGAGCTTCAAAATCATCCTGGCACTACATATAATTGTATTGCCGGCAGCTAAAGGTTAGAGCAACAATTGTTACTGCAGGCCAGAAAAAA
>NW_015771674.1:0-786 GCF_001515625.1 Sinocyclocheilus rhinocerous
ATTATTATTATTATTATTATTATTATTTTGGTTTTACATTTCTACTAAATAGACAGCCAAGTTTGATTAAAGTCCAAACCTCAAAGGATCGTCATTTATTTTCATTATAGAAAAGAACAGCTTCTGTTCTGCTGTGTCTTCTTTTGTGTTCCAGAAAGAGTCATACAGGTTTTTGGCGAGGAACTCATGACAGCGTGTTCATTTCTGGCTGAACTGTCCCTTTAAGACACCACTTCAGCTAGTTTTTATGTTGAATATGGATTCCACTCACTCATGATGTCACATCAGATGGATTTAATTTAATTTAGAGCCACTTTTTTCATAAGTCACTTTGGTAAGATGATTCATGCCAAGAATATGAATGTACGTAAATGCAAAGATGACTGTTTTTCCTTTCTATGTCTCTAGCCATATCAGTAATGCTTAGTGTACTATTTTATTTTTTTATGTTTTTTAACGAGGGGGGGAATTTAAATCACCATACAATCACAATAACTACACTACTGTTCCAGAGTTTGGGGTCAGTAAGACTTTTTTAAAGAAATTAATATTTTCATTTAGAAAGGATGCATTAAATTAATCAAAAGTGACAGTAAAGACTTATACAAAAAAGTCTATTTCAAATAAATGCTTTTTGACTTTCTAATCATCAAACAATGCTGAATAAATAAATAAATAAATACATATAAACAAATAAATCACAATTTACGCACAAATAATATGCAGCATTGATCAAATAAAAAATGTTTCTTGAGCCACAAATCAGCATATTAGAATGATTTCTGA
>NW_015771675.1:0-788 GCF_001515625.1 Sinocyclocheilus rhinocerous
AAATATGGGCATAATCATAAACATGGAGCACGTGGGGGAGGAAAAACACAACACAATACATGGAACAGAGTCTGACATGCATCAGCAGGACACCGTTTTAAGATTAATTATTTATTTGCTGGGAAGTGAAAACAACTCTGTGTGAGCAATTTTACATCTGTTTTATAGATCTGTTTTTATATTTTCTAATTTCTTCATCTAATTTGTGTCACTTAATTATTGATATAACATAAATTGCTGTGGGGAAGTTTCTTGAAGGATGCATGTTTACAGGCTTGCTCAGTTTTGAGCACACAGGGGAGGATTAAAAAGACTTTCATGCATCATGGAAACCACAGAACTGCAGAGGAATTTTTATTAAGTAAGAGCAACAGTTATTAAGACCACAAAATGTTGAGTAGAAACTTCACCAGTTGATAACAAGACCTCTCAAGGCCTTCAGGCCTTTTAACCAGTCCATGAAATCAACACATAAAAGGTGGTGAAACAATTTTGGCCTCTGTAATTCCTAGTGTTTACATACATAATACAATGATTTGTCTTGATTTATTAAATGAGTGAAATTTTTGAATTTTGCCCCAATCATTTCCTAGACATAAAAATCAGGCTCCACTCCACAGCTCTAATTGATGATCTGAAGTATGTTTCATCAGACAGAATGGCTTGCCCTCAGCCACTGAAGTAATGCATCATAAATTCTCAGAGGCAACAGATGCTTTTGGCTTAATACTACCATAAATAACAGATGAAAATAATTTAGAAGAAAAGAGAAAAGGGAAAGAGAGAGG
>NW_015771676.1:0-788 GCF_001515625.1 Sinocyclocheilus rhinocerous
CTTCTACGTTCCTTTCCCGTATTTAGATTAGATTAGAGTCTCTCTTTCATGAACGCAAGACAAGAGAAGCTCTGTTTAACGGCGCTGCATCGCTTTGGTCGTGTTTGCATGTGTTTTTCACTCTCATTATGCCGGATCTTGTCTTGTGCACGATTGTGTGCAGGTGAAGTCTATCAGAAGTCTGAACAGTCAATTGAGCTGGATCAAAGTGCTGCGGGAAGCGTCCCAGTTCCCTCCTGATAGAGGGCTGTTTGCTCTCTATTGGGCTCCAGCTGTTGCTAGGAAACCCAAGGCAAGCGGAGCCATAAACACTGGGCCGTTCATGCCTCATTATGGCACACAGCGCTGCCTTTCTGACCCAGATCAGAGGTCTAAAGTTCTTCATCGATGTAGATCAAGCCTGAGGTGCTGTGTGGGATCCTGCTCGCTTACACATTGGCTTATTGGCACTAGATTTGCAATATGAATATGACTAATTCACCTGTTAACACAAACAGGAAGCTTGCGCTTTGAAGCTGATAACATCGTTTTAATTTAGTATCATGAAGGTAAAACCATCAACTCCAAAAGTAAAAAAAAAAAAAAATCTTTTAAAAAATGTATTTATTTGTTGATTATATTTTACTTTGTATTTTTATTTAATTATTTTTTATTTTGTAATTTTTTTTAATACTGCCAAAAATGTCAAAATGAAAAAAATATACAGCAATTCTATGCAATAAATTGGCTAACACAAAAAGGAGGTAAACCACGGCTTCACGGGGCTTATTGCTTTTATAAAACGGTTA
>NW_015771677.1:0-788 GCF_001515625.1 Sinocyclocheilus rhinocerous
TATTATCTATAAATAAGGTCAACTGGAGCCAAAGCGCAATGAGTGGAGCGTTTAAGAGAAAGGACAACCAGCAGATGATTGACAAGAGCTGCTGGCACATCTGACTGTTGTTCTAACGTCTTAAAGTGACGGTAAGATGACAATGTTCTTTCACAGTTTACTTGTAGATTATCACAAAGTGTGATTGTGAATAGATTTTTGACAATTTGCTTGATTCATCAACTGTTGTCCATATGTTTGCATGACACATTGTTTGGAAATGTATATCAGCACGAATAGTGCTTTAAACATTAGAAAATTGTCCCAATCAACCAAATACAGAGACACGGAGTTGTGTATATATTTATATGACAAGATTGGGTCCAAAAGTCTGAAAATCTGACTTTTAAAGTCTCATTCAAATGTGAAAATGAACAACGTTTTAGAAATTAGACAATTTTACAACAAATAAATGAAATCAATAAGAAATCTTTGAAATTTTGTACAGATATTATTTAGATATTATTTTGTTATAGATACATAGATATATATAGATATAGATTTTAAAAAATGTAAAACTGAAAAAAGTGAATAAAGATTTTTTTACATCAAAGAAAAATACATGCAGCATGCATGCATATAATAATATATGTTTTACTTTGCACTCAAATGTTATATTAAAACACACACACACATATGTATATATTTATTTATTTATTTATATGTATGTGTGTATGTATGTAGAATGAATATAAAACTATATAAATATGTTATACTATTTAATGCTAATAAACAATTCTAGATGTCTC
>NW_015771678.1:0-788 GCF_001515625.1 Sinocyclocheilus rhinocerous
TTTGGCATCAGTGTTTAAAACTGACATGTGTATATTTAACTGCATTTATCTGTTGGTCTACAATTGGGCTGTGGGACAAATTTGTTAAATTCAGTTTATGTCCTTGCTGAAAATATCATATCAGAAAAAAAAAACAACAACTGGGCCACGCAGGTGGCATTTATACTGATAAGAAAAGGTCTTTTGAGAAAAAAAAAAAAATTAATGAAGGATAATTTACATGAAGGATAAACATGGGGTTACATGGTATTGATTCTTTAACAGAATTATGACATCAAATATGAGGTAATCAAATATTATAGTGTAAGAAGCATTTAAGTTTCATAAGGGAGACGCTGCAGTAACTCTCATCCTGTACCACCAAAATATCGCTCTTGTTACATGTTTGTGTTATTGTATAAACAGGTAGTTGTATAAATGAATGTATTTGTTTGTTTGATTTTTACTAATAGTAATTATATTTATTTCCTGCATTTTGAGGTAAAGCTTGACACATCACATTAGTTGAGTCAACTACAATTTGGGGAACATGTTTTATCTTATAATAATTAATGCAGAAAAAAAAGAAAAAAGACAAAAAAAGTTTTATATACTGTATTGGCATTTCCTCAAATATAGACACAGGAAAAAATATAAATAAATCTAATTTAAATTAATATACATTAATACATATCTAGATTAATATTTGTATTCAAGTCAAAAGTATTTAAGGTGATTGAATCACCCTAAATAAATTAGATTATTCAATCAATCAATCAATCAATCAATCAATAAATAAATAAATAAAT
>NW_015771679.1:0-788 GCF_001515625.1 Sinocyclocheilus rhinocerous
AAGCTGTAACAATACTGAACATGACTAAACCAACACTACACGTCTGGGGCTAAACAGCTCAACAACAGCAACACACAATATTACGGTGAAATATAAACCTTTATGTAGACAAAAGCAATAATGTTAATGCTGAGATTAGATCATTCAGACAAATAAAGCACCAATGCGAGCGGTTCATCAAACGCCTGCTGATCTTGGCCGCTTTCATCAGCACAAATTCAGCGCAGATGGAGAGATGTGAGTTATGACGGGGATTTTACACGTGAATCTTACCCAGAGGCCTGTCATATGGAGTGGTTCACCTTCTTCTGTGTTGGGAGGATAAGAAAACACCAGCCAGGAGTTTCACTGTAATGAAAAGATGAACTGATTTCTTTCTTTATTTTATTTTTCTTGCATCTATTATTGTACTGGTGATATTTCATTTATTTTTCAAATGCTTTTACAATACAAATGTACTAACAACTGAAACTGAATTAAGAGAGTCTGAGTCTGTACTTTTGTAACATGACAAGTCCAAAAATAAATAAATAAAAATTAAACAATTAATTTTTTTTTTCTCATTTCATTTTTCAGTATGAATTACCCATTTTTTTTATCATACAAAAGTGTCTAGAACATTAGATATTGTTTATTGTAATACTTGTAGATTTTGTTTTAAAAAATTAAAGTCCAGGATTTTTTAGTATTTTTAATTTGAAATATTATTTAATTTACTAATGTATAATAACAATTTACAGAATAAATAATGAATAACAAACATTATAATAAAGTGTGTGTGTGTGTGT
>NW_015771680.1:0-788 GCF_001515625.1 Sinocyclocheilus rhinocerous
TATATTAAAGACCATTCTGTGATCTTTCAGTAGTTTCAAAATTTTTGCAGTGGTTTGTTGTATGGATTTTTTTATGTCATACTCACAAATAGTTGTTTTTTTCAGCCTTAGACATAATAAAAAAAAAAATGAATAACTGAATTATGCATAGTTGAAAAAAATCATACTTACCAGAGAAACAATCTTTTGCATGACCTTTTAAGATTTTATTTACATGACCTTTTCAGTCATTGTGAAAATGTTTTAAAAAACAACTTTTTGTTTTGAATTAAAAAAAAAAAAAACATTTTAGTAGGAAAAACAGAAAAGTATTCATCAGACTTCTCTATGACATTAAGATTTTATTAATCTCCATGACTTTTCCAGTCATTGTGGAAGTTTTTTTTTTTTATCATTTATTATTCATCATTCATATAAAGAAATTTCAAATCAAAGAATTTTAGATAATTTAGAAGTAGAAACATTTATATTGGCTATACAAAACTCCTTGACGTTTCAAGGGTAAAACAATTTAATTAATTCCCATGACATTTCCAGTCACTGTGGGGAATTTTTAAAAATGTAATTTTAAAAAGACTGCATTCACAAAAATGAATTTCTGGCTGAAGAAATATTTCCAAACTACAAAAAACGATACTGACTTTTGTGACCTTTCATTGATTTTATTAATCTCCAGGCCAATCACATTTTTTTAATTCTCTAATATTTCCAGGTTTTCCAAGACCGTGGGAACCCCAAAAGAAGACTCATTCTCCGGTAGGTCTTTTCATCTCCACAGAGACAATGCT
>NW_015771681.1:0-788 GCF_001515625.1 Sinocyclocheilus rhinocerous
ACATTTGCACCTAGCGTTAGCATTAGCCATTTCCTGCAGGGCTTCCAACATCACACATTCCCCCAACTGAGCTGGCGTTGAGAACGAGCGCAGTATCTCTATAACAGTTACTTTTTCCCCTCCTGTGTTGGACTTTGTCAGTTCACTATCACTTAACACCAGCTTTGTTTTTGGGGTTTAAAAGCGAAAATAACGTTCTGGATTGTGGATATTTTCTCTCATTTTGAGGAATTATTATCTTTATCAGTGGAGCAGGCCGGACTGGTTTAAAGCTCATAAACATTGTTCAGCAAAGGATCAAAACACTGCAGCAAAAAGTCTGGAAGCTTTTCCAAACTCCTACTTGCCGAACGGCTTCACTATAAACTAACGGCTATGTCTTCTTGTAAAAATTTTGTCTTGTAAAAATGTGTTAGTCATTTCTCAGGAGTATAGCAGGAGTACATGTGTGTCCGATCATATGTCATCTTACTTCCATAGTCAGAGCTCACATAGCCTATTTCTGTGTGCTACTTCGTTTGTGACACATTTGTGCACTGCATGCACACAGAAAGATGGAGTTGCCTTTGCTTGTGTCTGGTAGTTTAAAATTGAAGCAAATTGTTAGAGTTTACATAGGCACCATGTCACAAAATGCTGCTAGTTTTAGATTTTATACACATACGATCCTCGAGTGTCCATAAAACACATCTTATAACAGTCATAGACGGTGCACGAATATGACAAATTTCAAAAGCATTAATAAAAGTAGTTTCTGGGCAGGGAAAAATTCTCCGCTGTGTTTTTTT
>NW_015771682.1:0-788 GCF_001515625.1 Sinocyclocheilus rhinocerous
GTGTGCATGTTCACACCCCATCCACTCCCACACAGGACAAAGACTCGCTCACAGCTTCTGAATCTCTCGACAGGACAGATAATGGGTAACCTCGGGTCCGCCCCACACCCACTCACCGTGTGGGACTTGTTTGGGCGGACGCCTGAGCCTCGGAGCGACGTGTCCAGGCAGAAGCTAACTAAAGGCCCCAGAGGAACAACCGGAAAATGCCTGAATGCAGAAGACAGCGGACATGAAAGGCCATTATGAGGTGAAGAAGATAAAGGAGAGAAAGACGGATACACTTCCCATCTTCGGATCGCTTCAGCGCCAGATGCACGCAACCAATGGAGGATGTGAAGTTGTTATTGACACAAAATCAGACTCAAGCAGGGAGAGACAATTAAACAATTAAAAGCAATTAAACAATGCAACACAGCAAGAAATCACACAGGCCTTGTGTCTGAATATACCTACTTCACTACAATATAACAGGTGAAAAACAATACATAAAATGAGTAGTATGTCCAAATTCACAGTACTCATAATCAGTAGTCCCTGGATTAACTACTTCAGGCGAGATTCTGACATGCACATCTGATGGACATCTCATGAGGCCACAGGAGACGCAGCTGACGCTTGTAGGTCACATGACAATGACAACATGGCAGATTGTAGCATGTCTAGATTGTATTAAACATACATTCATATGCAGTGCTGCTTGAAAGTTTGTGAACCCTTCAGAATTTTCAATATTACTGCAAAAATATGACCCAAAAGATCATCAGATTTTCACACAAGTCCTGAAA
>NW_015771683.1:0-788 GCF_001515625.1 Sinocyclocheilus rhinocerous
AGCCTGGAGTCGATCCTTCAGTGGTCAAGCAGCAGCAAGAGTCTGTGGAGGTCTGGAGGCTTCGGAGCAGGATGTTTGATATTCATTCGGCTTTGTGCAACATCTTCATAGTTGTTGGTTTGCTTTACAGGGCTTTAGAGAAGAGATCGACGGGCTGCAGGAAGAACTGAATGTGGTCCAGAATCTGGGGGCGGAGCTTATGACAGCGTGCGGAGAACCTGATAAACCAGTGATCAAGAAAAGTATAGATGAGGTAATGATGTCATAGGAGAATAAATGCACCCTTAGAAAAAATAAATGTAATCATAGTTGATGTCAAAATACCATTCTAGTAGAAATTGTAGTAACTATGTGTATTTGTTTTTACCATGGCACAGTCTTTTAAAAATAAATACCATTTTAACTTTTAAGTCTATCCAGTATTAAATGTATTAGCAGGATTTTAAAAAATAATAATAAAATTAGAGTGAACAAATATTAGCCACTCTGTGTGTAACAGAAGTGCTGGATGAGTCAGAGTTGGCGTCACACTGTATAATGTCTGACCACATCTCGTACGTCCCACAGGTGAACTCAGCTTGGGAAATCCTGAATAAGGCATGGAAAGAGAGAGTAGAGACTCTAGAGGAAGCCATGCAAGCTGCAGTGCAGTTCCAGGACAGTCTCCAGGTAAATATGACACACACAGACCACTCCCCTCCTGATGACTCTGAACACAGATCTGACTGGTCATTCGCTCATGGGAAACTTCAGGAGCTAATTTGTAGTCAGCACAGTCTGACCTCCTG
>NW_015771684.1:0-788 GCF_001515625.1 Sinocyclocheilus rhinocerous
CTGACTGTGTTAATATTTAATAAAGTTAATATTTCAATAATTTATGAACATGTTCACGGTTCTCTGATGTCAGTTAATAGTCACATTGATAAGCAAAATATTTAATCTTTTTTATTGAGTGTTTCATTTTGATTGTTTTTATTTTTTTTATTTTTACATGAAACCTAGTTTGGGAAACCCTGCCTTAAAGAAACAATTCATCCTAAAGAGAGGATTATGTCGTCATTTACCTTCATGGAATAAATATAGATATTATTTAGTGATATTATGTGGAAATATTTTATATTAATGATAAATTATTAATATTTTATTTAATGTGTGAGATTCTCATTTGTGAGAATAAATGAGATGTTCTCATTTATTAAAATGAAAAAATATATTTTAAAACGTATTTTCTGTAACAATCCTTTGTCGTTTGTGACTTGTATATTGCTGTATTCTATACTGTGTCTTTTTATAATGACTCTTATTTTAAGGCCTTGAAAGTGTCTTAAAATGTCTTCAAAACTGTTAAATAGCTGCTCACATCAAATAATTATATTTAAGTATTATATTATATTATATTAATAAATTGTTTAGATAAAAATTCATAATACAATACACTGTTCAAAGATTAATCTGAGTGGTATTCAATATTTTTAAGAAATAAAGAAGATTTATTTGAATTTATTCTAAAAACAGTTGAACAGAATGCAGTGAACAGAATATTTCCTACTATTTAAGAAAAATAGTATGTGAAATAGCACACATTATGCAAAGATATATATTCAGAACAGAAGGCTGTTACA
>NW_015771685.1:0-786 GCF_001515625.1 Sinocyclocheilus rhinocerous
CTTTTCCACGACATTCTAATTTATTGAGATGCACCTGTACTGTTTGAAAGAAATCTGGTTCTCCTTAGTGATTGCTTTAGTACATTAAACCACAATATGTGTTTTTCCCACTTTAAAGTATTTTTAAATGTCCAATGGGGAGATAATGGGTAAACAAATACAATCTCAGTGACATTATCAGGACTCTGTAGTGCCTTACTATTCACTTTCAACTTTCAAGAGTAGTTCTTGTTTTTTTGGGGGTTGATGCCTGATGGTACCTAAAGATCAGAGGGGACAATAGCCTATATAATAATAAATAATGTATATTTTTAAATAAAATAATATTTACAAAATATGAGGCTTAATATTGAAACATGGTTTAGATTTTAAAGAAATAGAAGTGTCTTTAAAATACACCTAAATTTAACTTCTGTAATAATAAAACATTTCATTATTACAATTTATCATTTAAAAAAAAAAGTCCAATTCGACCAATTCGACCTAAAATCGACCAATTCTCTCACTTGTGACAGGTTACATGACTCCGTGGGAAACAAGTAGTAGTCTAAACTACGATGATTACTGCCCTAGTTGTGTCATGTAAAGAACACCCCTAAGAGATTTTGTAAACTTCCAAAAGTCCCTTGCCATAATTGGTCCAAAAGCAACGCCTAAAAAGCAAGCAGTTAAACACGCTAGTCAGTTTATATGCTCAGTGAATCTGTTGTCAATTATTGGCTTAACCGTTCAATATCCAAAACTGCATGCAAAGTAATTCTGTTTCAAATAACATCCGCAAATAAT
>NW_015771686.1:0-787 GCF_001515625.1 Sinocyclocheilus rhinocerous
AATAATGATCTTTAAAAAAGCATCATATGACCCCTTTAACCAAACGGCGCCTCTTAACAACCATAATGCAAAAGCAACAACATGCTCTTCCCTTTCAATATCCTGGGTGAGGACTGCTCCAAAGTCGATATCGCTTGAGTCAGTTTGTACTTTAAAAGGCTTGTTAAAATCAGGAGTGATTAACACAGGTGCTTGCATGAGTGCTTGTTTAATGTCGTTAAAAGCTTGCTGGCATTGCTCGGTCCATTCTCACTTGACATTTTTTTGTTTCAGTGCGTGGAGCTGCTCTTTCAGAGAAACGTGGGATAAAACAATGATACCAACCAGCCAGTCCTAGAAACCGTTGTACATCCTTGATGTTTTGAGGTACAGGAAAACATTCGACGGCAGAGACTTTGGCTGGATCAGTTTTCACTCCCTCTGGGGTCACAATGTGTCCGAGAAATGAAAGTGAGCACTGGATGAAGTTACACTTTTTAATATTTAGGGTGAGACCTGCTTTATGAAGACATGCAAACACCTGCTGAAGATGCTGGAAATGTTCATTGATGTTACTAGAATAGACAACAATGTCATCAATATAGACCATGCAGCACTTTCCTTTAACTTCCCTGAATACGTGTTCCATGAGTCTTTGGAATGAGCAGAGTTTTTCAGCCCAAACGGGAGACAAAGAAATTCATATAACCCTAAGGAGGTAACGGAGGCTGTCTACTAGGGGTGTAACGATTCACTCATTTCATCGATGCATCGATTACAAACCCTGACGATGCATATGCATCAATCT
>NW_015771687.1:0-788 GCF_001515625.1 Sinocyclocheilus rhinocerous
AAATGAGCCTATTTTCAAAAATAGTGGAGTGTTCCTTTAAACTACCCACGCTGATCCTCAATTCATTCACAAACACATTGTTTTATTTCTTTTTCTAACAATTTTATTTCCATAAGTAAAACTGAAAGCAAAAAAACTAAATAAATTAGGTATCTAATAAATACAGTATGGTAAACAAAACAAAAACAAAAAAGATGTTTAAATCGTCTTACAGTATTGACTACCATGATAGTGCATCAAAGAAAAGAAAGAGAAATATATTCTACATTATAAAAACAGAGGAAAATGACAAATGAGAATGGTACAGCTATTAAAATCACACTATAAAACTACAATGTCTTAGACATAAAATTCACCTATTTTACATTCATTATTTACAGTTACAGCGGGAAATCACCGAACTCTCCATAGGCTATAAAATGTTTCTTTGACAATTCCACACAACACACATCAGTGATTTCAATGGGACACGCTCATTCTGAGAGTTCATGTGAACATGCATATGATCTGAAAAACACACACACACACTTGTGTCTTTCCGATGTGTACAAAACGTCAAAAACACACACACAAGATACTCCCATATGGAATGCTGTGCACAGAAATTCATTTGACCTGTTGTATCGCTGGCAAACTAGCCAAATATCACATGCACACACTCAAACTCTACTCAAAGTGAAAAAAAACTCATTTACAGGTATTTGATATGTCTAAAGTCACAAATATAGGTGATTTATTAGAGGTGAAGATCAATTATGTAGGTTTTTCACCTAAAAACAAAACTAAAA
>NW_015771688.1:0-785 GCF_001515625.1 Sinocyclocheilus rhinocerous
GGAAAAATTGAAATCGCATCATATGACCCCTTTAATCAAATAAATGCAGCATAAGTGACTTTAGTACATTTAGTTTACATTTAGTAACATTTTGGTCTTGCATTTTAGACACAATAGATGGAATTATTTTGTTTATTTTTCGGTCTTGTAATGAAAATATCTCCAGAGTGGGTTCATAAACCCAAACATTTTTTTTTTCAGTGTAACACAAAAGGAGAAATTCTGAATCTTTTTTTTCCACAAAGCAATGAAAGGCATTCAGAAGGGGCTGTCAAGCTCTAAAAAGGTTTAAATTGCCATAAAAAGCACCATCAGTGTAGTCCATTTGACTCATGTGCTATATTTCAAGTCATACAATAGCTTTGTTTGAGGAAAAAGACAAAAACATAAGAACTTTTGGGAGTTTGACAGTCACCATCTACATTTATATACACAAGAGCATCTTCAACATTCTGCAGAATAATCTTATTTTGTGTTACACAAAAGAAAGAAAATAGGGACGACATAAGAAAATGTCAGACTTTTTGGTAAATTATTCCTTTAATATAACAAAGAAGTGGGAATGTACAAATTCGTGTCCTCATTTTAGGTATTGTCCATAGAATAATTAATTAATTATAAATTAAATTAGAATAGTCCATGTTCTTAACAAACCATATGGATGAACTGAGGCAGTGGACCAACTGACATTCATGGCCTTTTACATGCAAACCTTGTTGTGTTTGTGAGTATTGATCTGATTGATCTGTGGTGAGGTGATGCTGACAGGGCCGCCGGGTGACTAG
>NW_015771689.1:0-788 GCF_001515625.1 Sinocyclocheilus rhinocerous
GGCTGCAGCAGCACAGACTCTCACCGCCATGGCTTCGGTCTTGACGTCGTCGCTGCTGTCGGGAGCGGTCAGGTCCACCAGCACCGGACACACCAGGCTCTCCACGTCTCCTCGCTCCATCAGCTCCTGCTCCAGCAGAACCAGCAGCGCCGCCTGACTCGTCTTACGCACCTGACCGGGACACAGCAGCAGCAGCAGGCTCTTTATCAGCGCTCCTGAGGAACCGCAGCAGCACACACAGCTCACACCTACCAGGTTGTTCTGGTCGGACAGGTATCGCACCACGATGGGAAGCAGGAACTTGGAGAAGGCGAAGGGAATGGAAGGTCTGTTCTCCTGACAGAAGATGGCGATGTGTGGGATTTGCTCCATGAGCTCCGCTCGAACCGTCGGCTCTGACGAACAAACGGCATGCCGTTAAAACTACAAACCATAAAGCAGCCGGAGAAACAAGACATGGCTGGATATACATGAGCGATGCTGAAATATGAATGTGTGCTTCAGCTGATAATGCATGAAGATATGAAACGATCAAACAGCTCGAACAGAAGCTTCATGAACCACCAAATTAAAGATGGATCTGTATTACAAGTTTTCTGAAATGCTGTTTAAATTTGAAAATGATGCATTTTCTATTTAAATAAACATGCGTTTGCATTTTGCATAAAATTAATATTTGACAAAAATTCTAAGATTTTTCCAGGAGAAACTTTTTTAAAATGTACATTAAACGTGTGTGTGAGTGAGTGTGTGAGAGAGTGTGTGTGTGTTTGTGTGTGTGTGTGTGA
>NW_015771690.1:0-788 GCF_001515625.1 Sinocyclocheilus rhinocerous
ATGGGATCGGGAAAGGTCCGCGAGCCGGGACTCGAACTCGTGACAGCCGAAGCGCAATGGCGCTGTATGTCGACGCGCTGCCCACGAGGCCATCGGCGTCGACCATGCAGTGTTTTCACACATTTTTCCTTCGACAGCAGGCCAGACATCAAAAAGAATCTCCCAGTAAAAATATTAACTTTAATACAATCTATAACAGATAAAAGTGTGACAATGACAACTGATTTCTCTGTTGTCTTTCATGGATAATGCATTTAAAATGTTCGTTTTGAATACATAATTCATTGAAAGTGTTCAACATTAAGTTAAACTAAAACGATTAAGTATTTCCAAGGCCGAATAAATCAAAAGCGTTGAGATAAACATGAGGATGTTATTTAGGAATACATGTGAATTTATATTCATTGAAAAAGCATGCAAAAACAAGAACATGAATAACAACAGAAGATATTAACTATAATGACAAATGATTCAAAGTATACTGTTCTTGTCCTCCAGATCTGGCTATTAGAAATATTTACATTACTTAGAATAATATATAAATATGTACATTATTTAGCATATTATGCCATTGACAACGATATAATCAGTGAAATGCAAGCACTTTTTTTTTTATCAGGGCTCTGACAGATGATGTATTGCTCTGCGTCATGCAGATAAAGAGAGAAAAGTAAACAGGTGGAGGAGCCCAATAAACCGAAGTTTGAGAGATCCGTTATCAGCGTTCCAGCCTTGAGCAATGAATATTACCTCAGAGAAGCATCACTATACAAACATCTGCAGAATCA
>NW_015771691.1:0-788 GCF_001515625.1 Sinocyclocheilus rhinocerous
AGATGAATAGGCCATAGTCAGACATGGACAATAGAATATTAGACATCTTTTACAAACTAACCAGTACAATAACAGTGCGTGTGTGATTCTAAACCCATTGACCTTGAGGTTTACAGGGTTATTAAATGTGAGCTTTATTTTTTCTCAAGGCATGCATAAAATTGGACCTTAGTTTCCAAGCAGTAAGAGGCTTGTTAGATTAAAGGCCTTTTATGACCAATTTTGAATATTTGGCACATAACAATACAAAAGTCCAAAATATTGTACTGCATATTTGTGTGTGTGTGTGTGTGTCCAAAATTATTTCTGAGATTGACAAATACCTTCTTTTAGACTTAGTGAAAACAGTTTTGGCAAGACAATTTATTTGTATTTAAAAATATATGTTTAAAAATGAAATGAAATATGACTTTTTTTTAACTGTTTTTTATCAAACATAATTAAAAATACATTATATATAATAATGTTGATGTGATTATATGTGTATGTGGGTGTGTTAATGTGTACCTCTGTCAATGTGCTCCATAGTCCTCCATATAAATCTGTCGTGCTCAGGCCTGGCGGTGTGAGAATCGGTCTGGTTATCTGTCCTGTCGGTGTGACTGGTCTGCTTCTAGAGCGCCCGTACACCCGTTCTTTGTTCCCGTGGCTTCCGGCAGTCAACGAGTGCATCATAAGACTATTGGGGGTCAAAGGTCTGCTGGGCGTCCGTGCTCCACTAGGGGTTTGGGCACGGCTGCTTTGGTTGCTGGGAGATGTCCGGCCCATGACTAGGCTTGTGGGTTTAG
>NW_015771692.1:0-785 GCF_001515625.1 Sinocyclocheilus rhinocerous
TGGATAATTCCTTTAAATGATCATTCTGGGAAGAAAATAAAAAAATGAAGAAGTGTTTCAAGTGGCAATAATTAAAAAATGAATCAAATTTTACTTGAAGATCTCACTTTGGTCAAACATTTCAGATTTTCTGCCTTTAGGAATGTGTGATAAGTGGTTTTTTATTCGCTTGCAAGGTCATATTCTGCTAATATCTGCTTTGACTGAATTAATGCTGCTTTTAATTCTCATCTTTTCAACTATATTGATAATCTGAACATCCGCTGCTGTACCCTGATTTGCATATTATCCGTCTTGAACAGCATGCCAGATTTGGATAATATAATAGGTTAAAAACGGTATTCTAAAACTGATATTTCAAAGGTGCTATGGATTTTCCGGTGGATTTTTGTGCATCCTTGCATGTTTTTGAGCTAATATTAGCCACAGGTTTACAATGCATGAACTTCAAAGTGAATAATTCATTTTAATTCATTAACATTTTTATTATGGTAGGTTTTATGGCTTAAAAGTGAGATCCACATGGAAAAACTGAATAGGAAAAGGGAGCCAAGTTCACTATAAAACTAAATGCTGTCTGTTACGCTGTACATTTACTACAAAATATAAATATATGAATTGGAACACAGCCTGAATCTGGAAACCTTCCTGTCCCCAAAACATAATTCATT
This sequence comes from Sinocyclocheilus rhinocerous, assembly GCF_001515625.1. NCBI lineage: Eukaryota > Metazoa > Chordata > Actinopteri > Cypriniformes > Cyprinidae > Sinocyclocheilus > Sinocyclocheilus rhinocerous. Next base: position 672 of record NW_015771692.1, read on the forward strand.
GAATCTAAAATTCAAGCTGATATATTGACAGCCAAGGAGCCGCAGTCACCTGTTTACAAGCAGTGCAGTTTTTAATCTACTTTACAAGTGTGTGTGTGTGTGTGTGTGTGTGTG
>NW_015771693.1:0-788 GCF_001515625.1 Sinocyclocheilus rhinocerous
TATATATATATATATATATACATACATACAGTTTACATTTTGCAGTGAAATAAGCATAAATAGTAAATATTACTTTATGTGAGTGTACTGTATGTATTTGATTAAGGTTGGTTATCGTAGTTTCTACAGTAGTTTTAATTTGTTAATTTGAGTTATTAATTTGTCTTGTGGTGATATCAAGATGTGAGAGGTTTTGTTCAATTTATAACACTGACAAGCCTAAGATTTCAATCATATCTCCCACCCCTCAGCAGGGTAACTGAGGAGTTTCTTGAAGTCTTGGTGTTAATTTCCTGCAGACTAGATGTTTTTAGCATTTCCGTTCAACATGATCATATCTCTTTCACCCACAAGTCACTGCGGGATTGTTACAGAGAGACATCCAGGATTTCTGGGAAGCAACAAGAAGTGTTTTAATAGCTTCCATATTTGTGTCATGACTTGCACTGAACACATTTCATCGTCTAGTTTGAGGCATCATAAAATACCGCATTTCTATGAGTTTTAACCAGTCATAGACTGGTTAGTGAAATCGGAGGATGTAAACGGTAATGGCTGCCTCGGTTCACAAACCTCTTGTTGTTTGTCAGAATGTGCTGAAGAAGAGAGACCAAGTTCAGGCGGAGTATGAAACAAAGTTGGAGGCGTTCAGGGAGGACAAAAAGACCTCAGTGAGTTACATTTGTTCACTAACTCTGATTCGCGGGGCTTTTAGAGCTGTGTTTATTAAAGGAATTGTTCACCCACAAATGTGACCCTGGAGCACAAAAGCAGTCTTAAGTCGCTGG
>NW_015771694.1:0-788 GCF_001515625.1 Sinocyclocheilus rhinocerous
AGAAAGAAAGAGAACAAGAAAGAACATGATGTCAGACGCCTCTAGCTGTCATGTTTGTGTGAGTGGACATATTGTGCCTTACACACAAACACTGATACACCTTTGCAATTTTTATCGTATACTAATTGGCTTAGCAATATTTTTTTTTTAACTAACCTCCGTCATGACAGTAGTTGACTTGAAAGTAGTATGACCATAAAAGACATTTTTGGTAATATTAGTATGTGAGTTGCGAGTAATTCAGAACAACAAAGCACAACGTGTAAATCAGACTTCAGAACAGATTTCAAATAAACATGCCAAGTGTGGAACGGACATAAAAATGATGACTCTAACTAGAAATTCAGATGCCTGAGGATGCCAAGTCGCATTTTACTCTTGCTGCTGTACTCAGGGAAAGAAGTAAACTCAATCAAAAGATCAACTGGAAACTGATGATGCAGATGAGCGACAGGAATCGTGACTTATCTGTGAAGGTTCTAGAATGACAGATTGATGACTGAACAAACCGATGGAAGTCAGCTAAATTATTCAAGGGATTCACGGTTTGAGCAGATTTGTGTCTGATTGCTTTTTGAGCTGTTCAGTAGTTCTTTTTGATGCAGACCTGAGTTTAGCACACCTTATTTAATTCAGAGCTGCAAAATAAATAAATAAAATGAAATAAAATAATTAAATTACAGTTTACAATGACTATTTTCTATTTGAATACATGTTAAAGTGTAATTTATTCCTGTGATGTTAAATCTGAATTTTCAGCATCATTATTCCAGTCTTCAGTGTCACAT
>NW_015771695.1:0-788 GCF_001515625.1 Sinocyclocheilus rhinocerous
CACCTCCAGAATGGCGTTCTTCTGGGCTTCATTGACTTTTCCCGCAAGACAGCAGTGAGCGATGGCATTCTGGATGATCGGTTTGTTGGACTTTGCACTAGGCTGCTTAAATAATCTGGGCCCTGAGGACAGAAAGAAAAAACGCAAACTGAGCTAATGGTGCTGAAATGTTTAGTTATTTTGGCTGAATAAACATAACATAATTCGGTATTTACACATTCAAGAAGAGCTGTAAAATGTATGTCTCATCACCATTGTATTCTGCTACAGATGTGATAGATGAGGCCGTTGAGCCGTTGTCCCAGTCTCGTTCCATGTTCCTGCTCGCGTTTCGGCTCAGTATGGGAAAAGATTCCACAGATTCACCCCTACAACACACATTCGGGAATTATGTGTTATTATAATCTGATAACTGAAGATATGAGTTATGAATTGCTGACAAATACATAAAAAAAATTTAAACAAATATTATGAATTACAATACATTAAACAAAATAAATACAGTATTTCATAAATTTATTAATAACTAAAATACATAAATTAAAAAAACATAAGTAAATTGAAAATTAACTAAGAAAAATACATACAAATAAATACACTACAAATAAAATAATTTATAATAAATAATTTAATTAAAAATAAATTAAAATACATAAAGTAGCTCTGAAGTAGCTAGTGTGTATCCGTCAACTCAAAAGTGTGATGTGCTAAAATATCTACATAAATAAAAATAAAAAAAAGTTAAAATACATAAATGAATTACCAATAAATAAATACGAATAAATATG
>NW_015771696.1:0-788 GCF_001515625.1 Sinocyclocheilus rhinocerous
TGTGTTACACATATTCATATCCTGATTTGATTGTAATCCAGCAGGGTTTGTTTGCACTCACACACATGCGACTTTGCGCACATCAAACGTGCCTCGCTGGATACTCATTATGTAAATGTGCTAATGAAGTAAAGGCACTTCAAAGGGGTTCGCTTATGAATATTCAGAATTGTCTTCTGTCTTTGCTCCTGGCTGCTGTAGGCTTCGCGTGTGTGTGTAAGTTCAGACCACATGGCCCCTGACACGTTGACTTTATGTTTTTAGACAAGCCAAGAAAGAGCCCATATGTGCGTTATGAATTTCAAAGCAAGCGTAGCTCACACTCACACACTCTCTGAACAATGCTGTTTAACTCCGAGCGCTGCAGAGAAAGGAATAGGTGGTGATATCTGAAGTGAATCTAAAGTGAGATATTGGTCACCAATAATAAATAAAAAAAGACTGAAACATGAGAGAATGATTGAACATTTGGTGTTGGAGTATTTGAGTGAGTCATAGGCTTGTTTCAGTCAAAACTTACTGATGAACCAAAGGCATCTGAGAGGAGAGCGCTTCACTGATAGCAGACGTCTGTTCATCTGGATGATCTATTTTAGAGTGCTTGCTGCAATATCTACAACATGTCATGAGAGTCTCTCTCTCTGAGAGCTTCACATATTCACAGATGCTGAACTTGTTGCAATATAAAACTTTGTCTTTCCCGCCTTCACCTTCTTGTCGAACATTCTTCTTTTTCATTTTCGGCTCGCTCTCTTTCATGGTGGGGCCCTACAGGAAGTGGGTGTGTG
>NW_015771697.1:0-788 GCF_001515625.1 Sinocyclocheilus rhinocerous
CATTTTATTCCATAATTATGACATAAAATCTAAATTTTTTACATGTGAATTATGACTTTTTGTGTCATAGTTCTGACTTGTCATAATTACATCTTTTTATGTCAAAACTAAGACTTATGTCATAGCTTTCGACCTTTTATTTCATCCTTATGACTTTTTATCTCATAATTTAAACTTTTTATGCCTTACTGTAGAAACACTTTCACTCAGAAACTGCTAGTAAATTTCACAGATAATTACACACAAACGGCAAGTTACTTTTATTTTATTTTTAAGTTCATTTAGTAACAATTTTTAAAAATGTTTTCAGTTTTAACTATAAAACCCTGTTCTTAACATCCAGCAACATTAACAAACACAGACAAAAATATGTGAATTAAAATAAAGTGCATCATATATTTATGAAATATAACAATATCAAATAATAGCGGAATACATTTAGCCAAAAAACAGTTTAATATATTTTGATATATAATATATACTTGTGAATATGAACATAAATATAACAATATATAATATAATTAATATAAAGCTGAATGCAATGTGCAAAACTGTTTAATGTCAGTAGACAATGAGGAGAGTGTGTGTATTTCAGGGTTTAAGTGGAGGACAGAAGTCCAGATGTTGAGGAGCAAAAGAGCAGAACCGTCCGGCTAAAGCGTGGTCAGATGAATGGGGAGAATATATGTGGAGACGGCCGCTGTGTGTTTGATGTATGGCTCAGAGGTCAGTGTGTGTGTGTGTGTGTGTGATGGCCAGGCCAGGGATGCGGTTGCTAAGCAACAGAC
>NW_015771698.1:0-788 GCF_001515625.1 Sinocyclocheilus rhinocerous
CAATGCTTGGTTCAACAATCCTGGAATGGCACAGCAACACTACGACGGCAAAAAGCACAAGAAAAATGCAGCACGCGCAGATCTACTGGAACAACTAGGGAAGACTTTAGACATGGGAGAGATGAAAGGTACAGACTTAAACTCTCTGTTAATGGCTGTTTATGGCTGCATGATTAATTTGGCTGTTAGTTCATTAGATGATGAAGCACTGAACTGAATGATAAAAGATTTGTATTGCTTTACTGTCCTGCAGGTCTTTGATGGAAATGAGAATGTTGATTATATTGGCCAGTGCAACTGCCTAGAAATGAATTGGTTATGCAAAATTACATACTGTGTCATATAATTAAGCTTGAAATGACTAGGTGTGATGCCATTAAATGGTAATTGAGGTTTACAGAGAAATTGTTTGAATACAGTACATGCAAATATTTTCCCAATGGTTTTTCATAAAAACATTTCAATATTTTACATTAGTAATTTATGTTTTTACTGAAACAACCAACCCCAGAAGTATTTACAATGGAGTCCAAAAGTCTGAGACCATTCTTTAAAATGGATCTATTTTACATTTTTCTTATTAAATATATAAAATCATTACAAATTATATTATCAGCATAACAATTGGAATGAAAAGTAGCACTCAGGCTCTTTGAGTGTCACTTGATCAGTGTTCATCAAACAACATGTTTTTGTTTGTTTGTTTGAAAAGCCAATAAACTGTTTTTGGCTTCAGTTTTTTTTTTTTTTTTTTTTAACACTTGTCTATCATGCAGCACAGATATGTC
>NW_015771699.1:0-787 GCF_001515625.1 Sinocyclocheilus rhinocerous
ACGTATGCGGTGTAGAGAGTAGGTTAGAGTGCCTGTGTGTGCTCTTGAGGCTGACCCTGGGGTTTTCTAATGGAAAGAATATCATTTAGAAAGCAAATGGCATTTTGTTTACATGCTGTTTTAAAGATGTCCTTGTATTTATTTGTACTGTGCATTTTCAGTTGGGTACGTTCTTCTTGTTTGCAGTGTGCTTTTATGTAAGAGTCACAATTGTTATTGCTAATACTTAAAGCTACCAACTAGCAACCGCATGGCTACACCCTGGCAACCTGTTTTGTATGTGTAAACACTCACTTTATAAATGTAAGAGTCTAGTTCTTTGTTTTCGGTCTCAGCCGCTGTTCAGTGGTTCGCTCTGTGCCGGAGAGAAGCTTTGGCAGATCTAGATGCTTCCATCTGTAACCTGTAATACTGCAAATGAGTCACAAATCACTTTAATTAGAGGCTCAGTCTGTGGAGCTGAGGGGAGAGCACCGGAAAGCCAACTTCTGTTTCCTCTTCTACAAAAAATACTTTAAATATAACAACATGGGCGTAAACACTTCTTGCACCGCACACACATTCTCATAGGAAATAAAAGACACAAATGAGATAGCTTTACAACAATGACAAGTATGCAAACATATAAACACATATAAACACACACACACACACACACACACTTATATATAAATATATATACACACACACACCCACACACACACTTATATATAAATATACACACGCACACACACACACAAACTTATATATAAATATATATATATATATACACACACACACACACACA
>NW_015771700.1:0-788 GCF_001515625.1 Sinocyclocheilus rhinocerous
CTCGTATGTATGCTTTTATGTCATCGCCTACCACATCTGATCTAACTAACGTATTCGCCAAAATTTGAGATCTTGTGTAGGTGAACATCGGAGGATATTTGAAAACCTCTTTTAATAAGAGATCTGAAGTTAAAATAAACCAGTATTTGATTTGTTGATTATTCTTTGTATAAGTGAGAATGTGTGGTAGGTCATTCTTTAATTATTGAATTCTCCTTGATTTCTTTACTTTGTCAAATGCTGACTGAATCCAAATCTGCGGATATCCTCTAGACTGTTTATCAAATGCCTCTTCTGTATCCCAAATTCATCTTAATCTATATAAGTGGCTTAAAGGAAAACCTTTTTTCAAGATGTAATGGATTATAACTGTCGGCAGAGAGTAGTGTGTTTTTATCTGTTGCTTTTCAAAATACTGTGGTGGATATGACTTTATTAATTTTAGATATCGATACATCTAAAAAAAATATCAACGCATTAACAAAACCAAAGGAAATCAATTTTGTGACTGCGCCACATGTTCAAGGAAACTGAGACGGCAGAAACCACATATCCTGTTTTCTTTATTTTACAAACGAACAGTGTTCCGTTGTATGTTGTGAGTGTACACAAATAAAAATAGACCCTTTACGAAAGCCAACCCAGTAAGTGCACCCTTCTTTTCCTGGGCCGCGAAGGATAGAAAGAGTGTTTTTTCATATTAAATCACAATTCACTCGTGACACTACAAGTCATGTTTAACACTACACACACTAGAGAGGGGCTCGTGATACACGATTTTCTATTAA
>NW_015771701.1:0-788 GCF_001515625.1 Sinocyclocheilus rhinocerous
AAAATCCCAGATTGTAAAGATTTCTTCCACCTTTAAGGGTAAACATTATCTTGTAGTAGAGAAATAAATTTCAGATTTATGAATCCTCTTTTGTCGTCCGCGGTAGATGTGAATGATTCAGACAGTACATCTTCTGGCGAGTGCTATCAAAACACAGAGATCGACATGGACAACGATCTCCAGTGTGGTAGGTTCACATAAATCATTTCATTCTGAGGCTTCTGAAGATTCATTCAGTCAGCTAAACCTCATCTATCTGTTTTCTCTAGAAGACGAGGAAAGCCCATCACTTCCTGAAAAGTCACTACAGACACCCCACAGCGCCCAGATGACAGGAAACACTGCTGGTTACAGCAGCTCTCATGTACCTATCACCCACAGTCAAGGTACCTATATTGAACAATGTGACAATATTGACAGCAGTGTATTTTGATAGGGATATGTGTGAATTCTTCTGTCCTTGGCAGATGGGAATGATTCAGACAGTACTTCATCAGAAGAGTGTTATCAGAACACAGAGATGGATGAAAACGCCTATCATCATTATGGTATGAATGAAACATTCAGTATAAAAAAGTCATTTTATGATCCAAAGACCAAAAGTACATTTTTCTAATTTAATACAAATATTTTCATTATAATGATATCACCAGCAGAACAATTTGAGGTTTAATTGAAAATTCAATATGAAACAAGTTTGATTAGTAACCTAGAAATGGTGCAGAATCTTTAATATTGCTTCTTCCTTTTGTTGTAACATTTCTTTGTTTTAAATACTCCCCCCCCCC
>NW_015771702.1:0-788 GCF_001515625.1 Sinocyclocheilus rhinocerous
TTTTAGTCATAACATGAGAATAAGTGACCGCTGGGCCGCTGCTCTGCAAAACTGAACAGCTTGAAGAACTCAAATTCACAGAATAATTCAGATGGAAGTGCTGTGATCTCACTGAATTAAAGCCTTCACTCAAAAGTCATCGATCTGTCATTATTCACTCGCCCTCATGTCCTTCAAAGCTGAGTGATTTCATCCGTCAAACACAGAAACAACACTGAACCCCATTGATCTTCTTTTGAGTGTTTCAGAGTAATACAAGTAATATGAAACTAGTGAATAAACAACATTAAGAACATTTACATTTATTCAGGAGACGTTTAATCAGTTCCAGAAGCAAATCTCCAGCAGTTCACAGACCCAATAATATTCATATACATAAAGCGGAGGTGAAATGCAGTGTAAAGGTACATAAAAATGACATATTGTGTTTTTTTAAGTCACAGTTTGCAGTGGGGAAAAATAAATAAAACAAAGCATTAAATAGCTTCTTTTTTTCTGGTGGTTTATTGAACAAACTATGTTCAGTAATTAATAAAGTAAAATTAGCATTTAGTAAAATTAAGATAAATATTCTCCCAAATTAATACAAATATAACACATTTCCATTAAGGTGCATCATTTAGAAATTGAACTGTTGGTATTATTGATCTCAAGCTGCTGTTTTATTGAAGTCTTTCTGCGGTTGAATCACTGATTGATGGATTCCATGATTCATGATTGAATTCAGAGAGTTGCTCTGATTGTTCTGATGTTCATTCATGTTTATTTGCTGCTGTAACTAGTAGTAA
>NW_015771703.1:0-788 GCF_001515625.1 Sinocyclocheilus rhinocerous
CGCACAAAAAGTATTCTTGTAGCTTCGTAAAATTACGGTTGAACTTCAGTTCCATAGAAGGCTTCATTATGTCTTTAACACGTACATTGAGGTCAAAAACTCTTGAGACCACATTTAAAAAAGTAATGTAATGAAGAAGGCATATTTAAGGCTCTGCGTTTCTAGGTCACCAATAAATAAGCAAACTGTGAATTCATTTGACTATCATCAGACAGGCTTGTTTTTACAGAAGTGAATTATGTGCACAATCCATTGTCACATCCTCATGCTAAATCACCAAACTATTACATCGGCATTATTCTGTCTCCCAGGTTCTCCTTTCAGAGATGAGATCAGTCTGGCAGTGCTGCAGTTGCAGGAGAATAACAGGTTGGAGATCCTAAAGAGAAGATGGTGGGAAGGAGGGCAGTGTCCCAAAGAGGAAGACCACCGCGCCAAAGGCATGAACCTCTCCTGCACTTCAACGCAATAATCTCCTCCCATTCTTATCCCTGCTGAAAAATCCAGTTGGAACCGGTAGATGTGAAGAACATGTTAGTTGGTCAACCAGCTACAATGTTCCGAAAAAACATTTTGTTTCTGGTCCAAGGTGATAAGAAACAATCTATCAGCATGTGCCAACTCATAACCAGTTAGAAACCAGCTACTATGTTCCAAAACACAGCAGGGATTTCACACACTTGGTTCTAACTATCAGTTGTTGATTATATGTAGGCAGATCTGAATGCGAGCTTAAAGGAATTGTTCACCCAAAAATGAAAATTACCCAATGATTTACTCACCCTCAA
>NW_015771704.1:0-788 GCF_001515625.1 Sinocyclocheilus rhinocerous
TGACCTTGCGCAGGTCGTTGCTCAGGTTGGGCTCAGGTGGAGGTGTGTGTTTGGGAGGAAGGATGTTTCTCTCCTGGAGTAGATTCACGGGTCTCAAGGTTTCAGACTCCGGTTCAGAAACGCCGCCGAGGCCTCCTAACGCTGATGACAGCTCAGACAGAGACGGGAAAGGCTACAAAAACACAAACACAGCCATTTTATAAACCTCTGCCTAAATGACACAGACTTTCTGAATCACAAACTAGTGTCAATACCTGCGAGTACGGCTGGTATCCTGGTGGGTTGTACCCTCCGTGAGAGGGGGAGGAGTCTGGTCTGGGGGTGGGGTTTTGTTGGTAAGCAGGATGTATGGTTGGATAATTGTATCCGAAGGGTGGAGCTTGTTTGGCAGGAACACTATTTGGAGGAGCTGCAAGATCTGATTGAAGAAAGAGAGAAAGCCCGCCCAGATGAATGTGTGTTGGCAAATCATTCAAGAGTAGATCTGGCATGGAGATGTCTTAGTGAGGATTGTAATGATGTACCCGAATAACCGCCGCCCTCTACAGACTCATAACTGTTGGGAACCGGAGAGGCGCTGCCTGTTGTTGTAGACGAGCTGTCTCCACCTGTGAAAGTTTACAAATACACAGGCAAGAGGCATGTGTAGTTTAGGACTGTTCTCATTTTGATGCACAAAAGTAAATGACTCAAAAACTCAGGAATGCATACTTTTGAACTATTTCACCAAATTTTTCGAAACACTGATTCAGCAGCTTAATTTTTTATTTTTTTTTGCAGAGGTCTCT
>NW_015771705.1:0-788 GCF_001515625.1 Sinocyclocheilus rhinocerous
AAATAAAATAATGTAAAACACCCTCATGCTTTTTGAAACCTGCGTGACTGGCTTTATTCTGTGGAGCACAGAAGGAATTATTTGTAACAAATTGTGCAAGATGTTCTTTCACATATGAAAGTGAATGGTGAGCAATGGCTGCACACATCCAATCAATATAGATCATCCTGATTACCCACAAGGCCTGTATGAAGTACCTTTTTGTTATTCATAAGTTTAATTGTCTTTGTTGGAAAAAAGAATGCAAGGAAAGTATGTATCTAAAATGTAAATTTTTACATCCATAAATGAAGATGATCAATATTTACTCACCATCATATTGCAGTTTTTTAAAAATAAGCAGGTCACTCTTACACAGCGTGGAAGACATAAGGCATCTTCTCTTGTTGCCTCTCTCCAGATTGTGGCAGACTGCTCTCTGTCTCTGCATTCTAATGCGTTATGTGTGGTGATGTATTTTGGCAGACTTAAGGGTGACTCATACTTTTGGGTACTTGTGCAACCTCTCGTTACTCTGGAACTTTGCTCTGTGCGTGCTGTGAAATCTCTATGTAGAGCCGATTTTGTCCAAACACAATGAGCAGAAAAAGAGGATTGAGGTTGATCATCGCCAGAGGAATATTTGGCATGTGTATGTCCACGTGTGTATGTGTGAGAACACTTAGCCGGAATTTAGTTTTTTTTCATGTGGGAGAATTTGGTTTTCTGACAGGAAGTACCTGTCTTGCATAAATTCGGCAGTGATAGCCAGTGTTGGGAGTAACGCGTTACAAAAGTAATGCATTACA
>NW_015771706.1:0-788 GCF_001515625.1 Sinocyclocheilus rhinocerous
ATCAGATGAATGAATATACGGCCTCCATTTAATTCCAGCACTATTGATTACTTTATCTTGAGCTGATAAACCATTAAAGCTTTTCATGCAGTTCAAGGGAAGCACTGATCTCCTGAAGACCATCTTCACATTATGTGAGAGAGGTGACGCAAGGCCTACAACACTTGCAAGACCTCATGTTACAAGGTCAATGCGAAGGTCAAAGAAGGTAGTTTGATGTAAGCACTCCAACAGACCATTTTATACCATATCTTGATATTTTTACAATGGTATATTTGTTGTATGTGTGTGATCTTAGTAGTATTTGTGTATAAAACCATACATTTTTGTTAACTGAATCAAATAATTGCATTCATAGGTATCCACTGGTAAAAGGAACATGCACATGCATTTTTGTAATCTTAATAATTTTGTAATCTTTTTGACAACTTCGAAAAATGTTAGTCTAAGGTTTACATTTCAGAAGCTTTTAATGTGTTGATATTGTAATTTGTGTGTGTGTTTTTCAGATATTCACACTTTTACATGTAATAATCTGTTTATATCCGCATTATTGATAAAATGCTAAATTTGTTGGTCTTTAAAGAATAAGACCTAACAACATTACTCAAAGGTATTTTTATATATATATTACTACTGTTGCCCTGGATACACTGTAAAAAAAAATTTTTCTTCACTCGCTAGAAAATTGCTAGTAAATTTCACAAATAATTACATGGGTCAAAGACATTAAGATGTCCGCGTCAAAATAAATTTACAAAAGTGATTTTATGTCCATAGAAAGCACA
>NW_015771707.1:0-789 GCF_001515625.1 Sinocyclocheilus rhinocerous
GTTCCTTGATCCGACAGTGAATCTGGTAAGATTCATTCAATTTGTTTTTCAAATGAGGTGTGAAATGGGGCTCTGCCACTCTGTTGGCTCTTTGTTTTGTTCCCACACCTCTGATTTGTTTGGACACCCTCAACGAGGAGTCGTCTGTTAAGTGCCACGCTCAAGCTGTGTAGGCAGATTAGCCTCGCTCTAAACACTCTGTAATTGAGCGCAGAAGCAAACTGGGCCGCACAAGTGCATTTCATCTATCTTATACTCTTCTCTAGGTCCCTTTAGTTTCCTCCCCTTCTTTCCTTTTCTGCTTCTCACTTCACTCATTTCAACTAAGCTATAAATAAAAAGACCAGGTCATGCAAGAGATGTACAGATTTGCATCTGAATGCTTCCTCAACCCACAACTAACATTGTGATTCCTGACAAAGTCAATGTAGAATGAGATGTGCGAAATAAAAAGTTCATACTCCCCAACCCCCACACCTACATCACTCTCCAGCCTCCATCTGCTATGCCTTCCACCTCAAAAACACAACCTAGACTCATTGGAAAACCGTGCCTTTCTACATTTTTGCAAAACTCCAAAAATATACCTATGTAATAATTCGCTTAGTTTCCTGCTAAAATGACCACTAGTGGCATTAAAACACCAGCGACTTTCTTTCCTTTTCACACAAACAAAGGCAGGTTATTGATTAATAAGGACTTATTTTTGCATGGTCCTTGTACAATACTACATTATGACCTCAAAATGCTTTTACAATAGTGCATGACTAATACATTTTGTTTACCCCC
>NW_015771708.1:0-787 GCF_001515625.1 Sinocyclocheilus rhinocerous
TGAATAAATATGTGACACTGAACTACATTTTGCAGTTTATTAAAATTGAGAATTAAGAAGTAAAGTTAAATTGTAAAAAAAACAACAACAACAAAAGAAAAGTCACAAAAAGAAAGTTGTACTGTATTTTTAATCAAATCAAATGAATGCAGTCTTGGTGTGCCTTGGTAAAACTTCTTTCAAAAACAATAATAATAACAACAACAATAATAATAATAATAATAATAATAACAACATTTACATATACTTTGAAGAACATTTTAAATAACTGCTTTGAAACTATCTCCATTGTATAAAGCACTATATGAATAAATGTGAATACACAACAACAACAAATAGTTCAAATATTGTACTTCATGAAATGCTAGAGCGGTGAACAGAGTATTAAAAAATTACAACCCTTTTTTAAAAATTTTTTTTTTATAAAGAAATTCATCCAAAATTCTTATTTTAGTTGTGATATGTTTTAAATGACTTTTGTAAACAAATATAAAAATAATTCCAATACACAAATCCCCAGATTTGACGTTATTATTCTAAGTGGGCAAATTAATAATAGTAATAAATAACAAACAGAGGTGTCCAAACTTTTGACCTGTAATCGACGCATATAAAGAAAAAAACAAAACAAAATTAAAAATGTACTTACCAATTGCACAGATTTTGTTGTCGCCCACCCAGACACCTGTATCCGGAGAGGTGCAGGCTTCGATCCCAAATTGACTGCACATCTTGATCACCGTCCTTTCCAGTTCACACACATACCATCTCACACTCTTCTTAAAGC
>NW_015771709.1:0-789 GCF_001515625.1 Sinocyclocheilus rhinocerous
GTATATGCAGGTGCATGTGGCTATCTAAGATGAATGAGTGTCTCTAAACTTACACCTCCAGCTGTATTACACACATTCTTTATAATTTCTGCTAAAAATAAACTATTATGAACAAAATGTCCAGGAAGAGACTACAACCAGGCAATGATGTGAATATAAGTAATAATAGGGTAAATCAATTTACCTCTCTCTGAGTCCCGGAAAGCAGTCAAGTAAAAGATTAAAAAAAAAACATTATGAGAAAATACACACAATGAAGCCCATTAATGAAACAATGAAGGATTGACAGAAACATGTTCTGCTTGTATTTCATGAAAGGGTTCTGATGTGTACAGGTATTTCAGAACATGTGCATTACTAATAGACCATAAAAATGTCATTGGCAGGATGCGTATCTCAACAACAATGGCTGGAACATGCTGTGGGGAAATTTTAGCAGCACTGTCTTTTCCAAACACCAATAATAAGTATGTATGAAAGAAAAATAAAATAAGAGGGAAAAGAGAGAAAACGAGACCAGCAGGTGTGACAAGAGTATTCAGAAATTTATCACGATGTATGTGACACCTCAAAACATGAGGCTCTCAGTGTGCAGCCAGTAAGAAACATGAATATGTAACAGTGTGATAATTAGAGATTTAACAGACTGAGAGAGAAAGAGAATAAAACCAGATGAACTCAATGCACTCAATAATGTCCAGAATGAAACCAGGCTGGTAAACCTGTTCAAAATGGGCTGTTTTACAGCACCTCAGCAGGATTCAACTGGAAAAAGTGCTGGAGGGTCAA
>NW_015771710.1:0-789 GCF_001515625.1 Sinocyclocheilus rhinocerous
TCTGATTTTAGTCGTGCACCTCCTCCTCATCACCACATTGTCCTTAAAAAATGGACCCGGAGCAGTTCACAAGCTGAGCTCCAGCATGCACAAGGTTACCTGCTGCTCATACAAATAGGACACAGTGTGTTTTGACATTTATTCCTTAAAACTAACTAGTGTCTGTTGTTATGTTACTAGTAGTTATTTTTTAAACTACTATAAGGTAAGTAGTATCTTTTTTATTTCATTAGATACTAGTATGTTTGTATTACATATTAGTCACTATTTATGGAAGCTTATTTTTGCCACAGAATAACATTTTTTAAAAAAGATTGCGACTTTTTATCTCATAATTTCAGACTTTTTTTTTTCATAATTCAGAGTTTACATGGAATAAAAAAATACAAAAAAAAGTAATAGTTAGCCTACTTTTTATCTAACAATTCAGACTTTTTTCCTGCAATTCTGGGTTTATATCTCAGACTTCTGATGTTTTTTGTCTCAGAATATAAGCTCACAATTGCAGTAAGAAAGTCATAAAAAAGGAGAAAAAATGTGCAGTTATCTTTTTTAAAAATTATATTTATTTTTTTTATTCTTTGGTGGAAATAAGCTTCCTTATTTCTGAATTTTTTTTCTGAAGTGCAAATTAATATCTCACAGTTCAAATGTTTTTGCACAATTGCGAGTTCATATCTCCCAATTCTTTTTTTTTCTTCTCAGAATTGCAAAGAAAAGGCAGAACTTTGAGATCTAAACTCACAATTCCAGGAAAAAAAGTCACCTTTTTCATTTTTTAATTCTGTG
>NW_015771711.1:0-789 GCF_001515625.1 Sinocyclocheilus rhinocerous
AAATTTTCCATTTTCAAAGCATAGAAATAACTACTGCCTTCAGCAGTAAACTTTAAGAGAATTACTACTAAGATAGTTTTGTGCAACAAAAGGCAGATGATTAATGTGTTTATTTGTGGAATATCTGTAACTGTGTCAGCCTTCACAGCACAGAAAGCACGAGTGTGTTTGTTTATCAAGCGTGAAACGCTCGTTGAGTGAGTAAATCCACTCTGGTGATGTTAACTAAATGTAAAACCAATAGGAAAGCAGATGTCAGATTAATAAGTTCATGATGACAGATATGAAAACTCACTCTGCTGGTCGCCCCACCAGTTACCTGTAAGAGACAAGAGAAGACAGAGAATTACCCACAATGCAGTGCTGACGTTTAACCTGGGTTTGCCCTGAAAATTACACACTGTAAGTCTGCACTGAGTCTTTCCAGTAAAGTATAAATGTGGGCGATGGACGATATAATGCTGATTATTTTATACAACATTCAAAACTACCACTATTATCAGTCTATTGCTATTAAAATTAATACTACTACACTCAACCATGCAGAGTTTTTAGATTAGTTTTGACCTTGCTTGCCAAAATTTTCAGATACAAATGAATAAAACCAACTTATGCTGGTAAACTATGTCATACAGTGATTTGTTTATATTTTTACCCGATTTAAATAAAGCATCTAAGATGATCATGTCACTTTTGCAAATTCAACAAAACCTCATCTATGTTAAATTTGCAGAGTTTACAATGCTTGATACATTGTTATAAAGCATAATAAATGTTTGCAAAGCATAA
>NW_015771712.1:0-789 GCF_001515625.1 Sinocyclocheilus rhinocerous
TATTATGATTACAGGAGATAAGTCACTGCTGCTCCTCAACTACCACCATCTCCCTCTGTTGTCAGTACAGTCTTTGTGTTTGGTTAACGTGGAATATGAGTCATGTAAGGAGCAGGAATGGAGTTGGTAGAAACTCTGTTATTAGTAGACAGTGGGTCTCCAAAGGTGATGTCATATACCCTCTATACGTAAGTGTTAACGATGTGTCACTTGATCGGCCACTCTTGAGAAGGGGTTAATGACATGAATGACCTTAATTAATCTGAATAATGAGTCCTGGGTTTAGCTCAATATGATGAACGTGAGGATACACACCTATTCTGCATTTACAAGTTTTCATGGTTGACTTGTTCAGTATACTGTTTTATGTGTTATTTATTTATGCAGCTGAGTATATAAAGAAGCCATCTGGGACTTTTGCCAAGACGTCTTGGTTTTAAAGATAGTTCCTTCTGGTTTTACCAAATACTTCCTAAGATCTTTTGCATTCAACTGACAACTTTATTTATAGAATTCTTTATGCCAATATATGTTATTCTCCTTCGGTAAAAGACCGTGGGATCTCAAAGGGGCTTTCATAGTTTAGGCCCTGTTCTAAAGTTCACATTGCCCTGACAAACACCAAGTTTTGTTGGATCGGTGGCAGGGACAGTGTGGCAGTGATAGTTATGTTTCCTGACATTCTAGGCATTGGAAAAACCAACCTCACAAACCTTTGATGAATCTCCCTTCAGGTTTGTGACGCGCTTCATCGAGTTGGATGGCTTGACGTGTCTTCTGAACTTCCTG
>NW_015771713.1:0-789 GCF_001515625.1 Sinocyclocheilus rhinocerous
CTTCTTTCGTGCTACAGTGGTTACTGTTCTCTAATTTTGATCACTCTGTTTTCCACAAAATAAAGGCTTTTGTTGAAATGCCTTGGATATTTTGTCCAACATATTAGTTGAACAATGGTATACCCACAGCTGATATTCCTTCAAATTTTGAGCGATGAAGATTA
Source organism: Sinocyclocheilus rhinocerous (assembly GCF_001515625.1). Classification (NCBI taxonomy): domain Eukaryota; kingdom Metazoa; phylum Chordata; class Actinopteri; order Cypriniformes; family Cyprinidae; genus Sinocyclocheilus; species Sinocyclocheilus rhinocerous. Next base: position 165 of record NW_015771713.1, read on the forward strand.
ACAATATTTAAAATTTAAATACCACTGTACATAGAATTTTATCAAATTAAATTTGCTCATAAATCTAACTATTTCACACACACACACAATAAATAAACAAACAAATAGCATGTCTATAAGCACAATAGCATTCACTGCCATTTATGTTAAACAATAATTAAGTGACTAAAGAATTTAAAGAAAGTGCCAGATGCAAATTATGCAACCTAATATTCACAAGTACCCAACAATAAGACATGGCTCATCAATGTATGCTTTATATTCTTGTAAAAAAGAAAGTATACTGATATTCTTTCTTTTTGGAGTCTGAATAACAGGGTACAAGCAAACCCAAGCACAACAATCATCTTCCTGTAATCTGCTGGAGACCCAAACAGCCGGAACGAGTCGGATCAAGCCGGAACCGGCAGCCGGACTTCTTCCAGCACCATACAGAGCTCTCCTCCCTCCTCCATTCTCTTGCTTAATTCCACATCCGTTTACGTTATCAGCTTAATCTCAAATTAATTAGCTTTGTTAAAAAAAGGATTGAGAGTTCTCGCTTTCTGTCAACAAGAGTGGGGTGTAACAGACGGAAGAGGGTGGGAGGGTATAAAGGGATTGTTGAGAGAAGAGACCAGGGTAG
>NW_015771714.1:0-789 GCF_001515625.1 Sinocyclocheilus rhinocerous
GTTAAACTGTCCTCATTGGTGCTGGAATTTGACAGATGCTGTCCGTGGTGCTGAAATTATTATTATTATTTGTTTTATTTTATTTTTTAATCGATGATGTTCCCTTCACCCCCAAAGTATCCAAACAAATACAAGTCTGTTTGCTCCTAAAAAGGTGTTGCTTCTTATAACTGAAAAAAAAATAAAAAAAACTCCAAGAATGAGATGCATTTTGCCATTTCCAAGAGTGCCTTGTATCTAGTGAACCTCAGTGAACTTACATGTTCATGTTCTAGTGGAAGATTTAAATAATGCAGATCAATTTACATGAGTGTCATTTGTCCTGGTTTAGAAAGCATGAAACCTGTATGAGTTCTGAGTATCAGACACTGTAACTCCACTAGGTGGCGCTCTTTCAGTGTGATTAATGTCAGTCAGTAAAGTCAGTCTCACTGTTAAAAAGATGTTCTTGGTTGCAGAAGAGATTAGATATGCACTGGGTAAAACGTGTCTCAACAGCACACGCACTTTACAGGGCAATTTTACTTTATTAAATAATATTAATGATCTTAATGATTAGTTGTTGTGGCTGTAATCATAACAGCAACATTAGAGCAGCTTCATAACTATGCTTCACGTTTCATTCATTCACAGCTTGCATTTTTTTTTTTTTTATGTTTGTTTAAATATACTGCAGCACATTTTCCTTTCCAATTCAAAGCCACAGAAAACAAATGAAGGTTCAGGGTCTCAATTTAATTTGATTGTGAAGATTAAACAGACTTCTTCAGGAAACCCACAGTGAGACAC
>NW_015771715.1:0-789 GCF_001515625.1 Sinocyclocheilus rhinocerous
ATCTAGGTTTAAACATGGTGTTCTCACAATGCTGTCAAACAGTAGAGCATGGCACTAGCAACATCTATATCAGGAAATTGATTTCCAAGGAATTTATGAACTGATAAAATGAATACCTCCAGTCATGTCTATATAGCAACCAGACACGATTTCATTGAGATATACAAAAAAAGGTAAGATTTTAAAATCAATAAGCCTTTTGGAGATCACAGATTTCTTTACAAATGGATTATATTAAACTCTGTTAAGCTAAAAATTATTTATATGCATTTTAATTTCAAGTTAATATATTGAACTGTTTACACAGATTTCTTAATTATCCTGTGGCTCCTTCTGGTTGACAACATCAGTATTCATACAAATGGCTTTGATATAAATTATATAAATGGCTGATTTTTTAGAAGTCCCCCAGGCATCAGAATTTGTTATATTTGGCATGTTTCAACGATTGCATTCACAACAAGAAGTAATTATGGGCCACATGCACAAAAATATTTGCTAATATCAATACATTGATTAAACAAATCAAAAATCTTTTGAAAAAAAAAAAAAAGTTCTCAGGGGCATCTCGGGTTGGTGGATACCCAATTTTGTGCAAATCAGACAAATTACAGAGGATAAGTAGGATTTTTAAATAACTCAAAATGTCGGAAACTTTGGACTTTGCATTTGGCAGAAATAGGTCAATTCATGAAAATGTGTGATGCCATAAAACTAATTATCTTTTCAATGCTTGGATATACATATCTTTTTGCCAGCATGGTGTAGAATCAAAGTCTGGTGAAGATT
>NW_015771716.1:0-789 GCF_001515625.1 Sinocyclocheilus rhinocerous
TGATTGTCTTCAGGGGCCTCAGGACTTTGGAGACAGCTTGAAAAGGGGACAGGAGTCCACTTCATGAGAGCCAAAACACAGACGTTGTAGCTTGAGGAGTCTTTAATTGTTTGAAAGGGAAGAAATCATTCTCTTGGGGAGCCGAAACAAACCCGTGACTCTCTCCTCACAGCAGATCAGATCCGTCGGGAGTTTAATTGGTGGTATTTTAGCAGAAGCTACTGATGGCAGAGTTTCAGAGATTTTCTTCAAATAGAAAAGCGGTGATAATTTAGGCATTCGCAACACATTTACCTTCCATTGTGAGGCATTTCTGAAGCAAACCGAATGCTCCGCATGAAATGATGTAGGTCAGGAGTTGATTTCATCCTTTGGGATTTGATTGGATTGCGTCTGCTCTGCATGAATATAATATTATTACTGTGCTTGCCAGGTACATCTGTATTGATATTCCTCTTGGGGGTTTTTTTTCCTGCGTCATCTTTTCTACTTCTTTTTTGATGAATTAATTCATCTTGTACTGCTTAATGTACAAACTCTAGAAGAGAAGAGAAAAGACCCAGAATGAAAATAATGACAGAAGTGACCATCAGGACAGCATAAATCTTTCAGTGTACTGTAATAAGACAAGGTTTACTCTAATCTGATTTCAGGTGTTTTGGTGCTTTTGCAGTATAAATGAAAAACGGGTTTTTTCTCTCCTTGTTTTAACAATACTTACTGTGTTTTAGAGCCTCTCTTTTAATACTTAAAATACACTGAAAAAAAAAACATTGGTCTAGAAAAAAC
>NW_015771717.1:0-789 GCF_001515625.1 Sinocyclocheilus rhinocerous
ATCACTTTATTTAGCGTTCATGTAAACACTACGTTCGGATTCATCAATCAGAATGATTTCATTCCAATTGAAACAAAAGGTGTCCATGTAAACGAAGCTACTGAAATGTTGAATGAGCTCGTTTTGGCACTAAAGTGAGTGATACATGAAAATGCATTGGAGCAACTGTAGCTTAAATTGATGGAAGGATCCTTTTGGCTGAGAGAACTTAACTGACAAGGCGTTTCAGCTGCGATGCATCAGTGAAGCAGTATTTATTCGTGTAAGATCTATGCATGCAAAGATGCATTCCATTTTAATCATGTATTACTACATGCTGATATTACCATTAACTAAGAATAATAAATGCTTCAGAAGTCTTTTTCATTGTTAGTTTAACTAATGTTGACAAATGGAACCTTATTGTAAAGTGTTAGCATTTAGTTTATTTCAAGCAACACATTTTAGTTCATTAACATTTCTTTTATTTCATGTAACATGTTTTTGATGATTTTACTTTCAGTTGATTGTTAATTAGTCACATGCAGATTGATACTCACACTTGTGTTTCTACACCGCTCGTGTTCCTCTTGTCACAGAAGGTGAGACCGGTGAACTCATTGATTTCCAAAGCCTGCAAGAACATTCATCATCATCATCATCATCATCAGCCACACAAGAACATGCTGCAGCAGAAAATGAAGACTCACAGCGAGACCATAACGAGGAATACTGAGATACTTCAACCAGTTCAACCAGTCAACGACACTGGGGAGATTCACCAGCAGCCCTGAGAAGATCTGAACACAT
>NW_015771718.1:0-789 GCF_001515625.1 Sinocyclocheilus rhinocerous
ATGTGTTTTTAAACTCTCCGTCATGTGATATGAAAATAGGGTGTAGCCTACTACTCTCACCCGCCAATCCAGCCAGAGGAATAACATCTTAGCCATTCCGAATGGCACGTTTGAAATGCTTAATGTGCTCTTGAATAAATATTGTGCAATTATGAAATGAATACGAACAGGATTTGACTTTTAATGCATGGGATACCAGATTTATCTCAAGGATTTTTCACCTATCTGCAAAATTCACAGCTTCTGATGATTTCAAGAGACAAATAGGCTAACTGAAGTAAAATACTGCAAAGAAGATGTTATTTTTACACCGGATAGAATAACTTAATGAAATACTACTGGATCAGCAAATGCTGTGGCATTGCTGTTGATTTTGGCCGTCAAGGTAAAATGATTTTCTATTCAACGGGAATCCGTAAACAGGCCCTGTGAGGGCGAGAGGCGCCATAAAACACATCAGGCCGTATGGAGGCGTTTCCGTTAGTGAACACTTGAGCCTGGGGACTGTGGCGATGGCGAGCAGCGCTCTTATCTCGACCTGGTTGCGTCCGAATCCATTCGTGCATTACCCATTCTCTAGTCCCAGTCATTTTCTATGGTCTTTTGATGAATTTGGCTCATCTAAATCCGCCTGTTCCGAGAGCATGCCGTAATTTACCTACATTTATCGCAGGCAAGCTGTTTGCTCAGCTTGGGCCCTGAGCTGCATGCATGATTAATACAAAACACTGACGCTTTTGTGTTGCCCTCCCCTTCACCTGAGAATAGAAAATGACTCTGATTGCAAAA
>NW_015771719.1:0-789 GCF_001515625.1 Sinocyclocheilus rhinocerous
CCACTATACTAACGAGGAGTGGCTTAGTGGTCACATGGTCCAGGCCCTACAAGAAGCATATGAAAGACAACTATATTATATTTGTGAATTTATAATGTTTACTTAGTGAACAAATTAGAAGGATCATAATTACCTTTCCTACACCATACAAAGAATTGAAGAGGAAATGGTGGCCTTCTGATGTAATTTCCTGTACAATAAACATGAGATTTTGTTACTGCTTGTCATTACTAGCAAGACTTCCAGTCAAAATATTTCATTTGGTTTACTAACTGCACAAAAATAGGGCTGAACAAACTATTCATTATCACTTACATATTAACTTATACATATTAACAATGTAATACTGTAAAACTGTTGCAAGTTTGAATTTACTAAGTTAAAGTGCAGTCCCTTTAGCAATATTTCAGCATAAGTTTACAGGGAAAAAGGGTCAATAGTTTATTGATGTAAGAGGCACAGCTCACACAAAACACAGAAGTCACTTTCAAAGCAAGCAGCTTTCTACAACTAGAACTAGAACATGAGTGAAATCTGTTTAGAGAAATGAAAACGAAAACACGTGCAATCAATGTTATGAAACAATTTTTAAACAAACATTTTACAATTGTTTATTATTTATAAATGTAATCTAAAAGGCATTATCTCCAAGCAGAGATTCTGTTGAATGCCACACACACTTTATAAATGTTGTTCATCGACCTTTCACGAGTCTATCTTGACACTCAAGATATGCTTTAGAGGTAGACTTGTGCCGGTATTCGGTAATGCGATATATCACGGCAATGA
>NW_015771720.1:0-789 GCF_001515625.1 Sinocyclocheilus rhinocerous
ATTCGGGGAACGAAAACAGACTAGACGGTGTAATAACCGAGCATAATGTATACACAAACTTCATTACAAAGAGTTAAGTGAGGGCTTTGCTTTCAAGAAGATTAGGCATTTACCTGATTTTAGATTTCAGCTTGACTGTCTGTGATTTGACTGTTTTAACATGACGTTGTGGGCTATTTTTCACCTGTTGTTATCTATATGACATGCTTTCCGTTTCCTGTTGTATCAATGGTCATTGAATGAACTGTGGTCCTGAAGCTTTAGCATGTTTGTCATTGGTGAGTCTGCTGTGCTTCTGCCAATAGCAGCTCTTTGGTAATGTCACTGCATATATGGTTTATTGACAGGAGTATGTTATTATAGTTCCTGTAGCTCGGCTCTAGTTCCTGTAGCAGGCAAGACGTTAGCAATGCCAAGGTCATGGGTTTAATAACAAGTATCAATGTCTGTATTAAACATGTTTAAATACTAACTTGTTTTTAAAAAGTCATCCCAAGGTCATTTCAATGCAATGTTGCTGAGGAATGGAAAGATTACACAAATATACTCTGTATCAAATCCCTCCCTGTGTACTTTCATACACACACTGTGTACTCTTTGTTTCTTCGCAGGGGAGTGTGGCTGAATTTCCTCAAGCCTGTGTAGAATTTGAAGGCCATATGTATTAAGACCTGTGTCCTCAGTAAAGAACTTGTTGTTGTTTATTTATTTATTTATTTATTTTTTGGTTTTATTTAACCATTTTCAATTTAACACATATTTACATACTCAACAAATCTGTCTAGGAAA
>NW_015771721.1:0-789 GCF_001515625.1 Sinocyclocheilus rhinocerous
AGATCGCCGAGCCGCTGGAGCTCTGTGCTCTGGAAGGTGAGCTGCTGTGATGGACACCATCCTGCTGTTTCTCTGTCAACAAGTCTGTTTTTATGTTTGTATGAATGCATGTTATTGTATGTGTTTTTGTCATTTTTTGTTTATTTTTATGTTATTATTTATGTTTTCTTTTTTCCAGTTTTAGTTTTTTAGTTAATTTTATTAGTAATATGTGCAGCCAATCACAAAGCTGGTTCCTCTTCAAAAACACTGTATTGATTTTATTTTCAATTGCTATTTTGTCTTCCAAAGATTTTGAAAACAAAAATCTAGGTAGAAAGACTGTTGTTTTGCAATGATGCTTTTGTTTTGTCTTGTGTTCCTTTATAGTGGTGTGCTTCCACCCCTTAATAAAAAACCCTCTCTGCCAGACAGTGCCCTGTTTAGTTCAGCTCCAAACTGAGATTATTTACATTTATATTTGTATTTGTTTTTCATTTGAGTTCAATAACTGCATCCTGCTTTAAGGTCAATTAGTAATAGTACCACAATCTCAATATTGACCAAAATAATCCTGATTATTTTACCTGCAAACTCTGACATTGAAATATGCTATTGACATGCAAATCCAACTTTTTTTTTTTCTTTCTTTTTTTGTGTATAAATGTGTATCTGAAGGGAACTGACTGTCTTCAGAAAAGTTTTAATGACATTTTCTTTTTAATTTCACCTCCATGTGAGATTTATGAGTATAACGCTACTTTGTGTCCGGGGGTAACCGCTGTATTTCTGCTTTTCCTTCATTCAGCC
>NW_015771722.1:0-789 GCF_001515625.1 Sinocyclocheilus rhinocerous
GAAAGATGAAATTAATGGCACATTGTAGAGGACCCGTCTTGATCTCAGGCATTATGTGAGCATGTGTAAAAAGATAAGGCTTAGAGCTGGTAATGTACCGCTGGCTTTTAACAGCCCAACAAACGGTTTTGGCCACAGCATGTTAAGTGCAGCCGAAAATGAGAGTGTCCATAAGTGTCTCGGGGAGCCGTAAACAAAGCCACACATTCAACAGGACTAATCTCCTCCTATACAACATGAGTTTTACACCTGATCTCCTTCTGGCACCGCTAACTTACTCATCTGGGTGAGATTGAAGGGATTTCATTGAACATCGCTGCGTCATTCAGTATGTTTACATACATGTTTATAATACGAAGCCATTCCGATGACAGGCTGCTGAAAGTTTGGGTGTTCACGAATTCTACACTATCTTCCTGTAATTATATTCAAACCCAAGTAAATCGCAGCATCATCGGACAATTGCTCCAGTCTTAGGCGCATTATTTACAGGATGTTTAAGTACTTACTCAGCTCGTATTGCTCTGTGTTTGAGCCATACCTGTCAGGCCCATTTCGGTTGCTTCACTATAGATTTCATCCTCGCTGGTCATTGTTCTTACACAAGCTGAAAAAATTTAATAAAATAAAAATCTGTCAGAAAGTCAGAGATTACATGGTACTGAGTATTTGTCAATTATTCCAGATTTGCAGTGAGTTCCAATGAGTTTGCAATCCGTTTATTGTGCAAGTGAAGCAAATAAAAAGCAAAACTTTATGCTGAGATTAATCAGTTATAAATGTAATCGA
>NW_015771723.1:0-789 GCF_001515625.1 Sinocyclocheilus rhinocerous
TAAAATTAGTCCTCACCACTCCCTCTTGGTAAAGCAATTCCAGACAGTGCTTCCAACACAGAGCTTTTTCCAGAACTTTGGTCTCCGATCACTGCAATAGTCGGTAAAGCCAAGTCCTTGTGAATGCCAACTGACCGCAAAGTGTCAATCAGATCAATGTATGGACGAATGCTCTCCTCTAAATGACTGTGAACCTCTCCCTTCATTTTCTGACTAAAAGAAGAAAGAAGGAAAAAATATACATTTTACTTCTAAAACCTCTCAGATTGCACATATTTCATTTAGTTTATGTCCTTCTATGCATACATCTTATTTCCCTTTTATCGGTTTTAGTCCATTTTAAATTGAATTAAAATCATTTTCTTATTTTTTCTTTTAAGCATTAATTTTTTATTCATTATTGTTTATTTTAAAATGCTCTTTAAATTTGTTATATTTGTTTCTTTATTATGCAGAAAAATGTAAAGCACTTTGAATATTGTAAATTAAATTTACTATAAATAAACTTATGCACATTTTAGGGGTGTATAACGGTACACAAACATGACGGTTCAGTACATACCTGGGTTTTGATGTCACGGTTCGGTACAGTTTCGGTACAGCAGGGGGGGAAACTAAACATAAACTGTTCTTTAAACAGTGGTTTACTGATCAAATTGCTCTTTCTTTAAATAAATTCAGTTATAATTCAAATGTTCTTAGGGATAAAAATCTGCCTTGGCTTATACTCTATATAGTGAGCCTTTTTACATTAGGCCTACTATAAGGTTACAGTTAACAACAGAGCCC
>NW_015771724.1:0-789 GCF_001515625.1 Sinocyclocheilus rhinocerous
AACTTGGAGCTCCTCGATGGCTCCCTTGCTACAGGGCAAGGGCAACAGGAGGAGGAACACGCCCTCTAAAAATGGGGCCAGGATTACAGTGGGATATTGAAGAGTCTTGTACCCGTCTCCCAATCACAGAAAAGTAACGATGGCTGCTCAAGAGATAGAAATGCCCGACTGTAATTCTGTTATCTGTCTCTGCTCCTCTCCTCTGACGGATCTCTCAGTGATATAAATAATGATAAAAAGTCCACACAGTGTCCCCTCATTTGAAACACCTGCTGCTCTTTACAGTGGCCTCTTGTCATCTGGGAAACGTAGTTCAGATCGCTACCCTCTTCCAGGTTGCCATGGCACCAGCTCTGAAAAAATGCACTTAGATCCATTATCCTATTAACACTAAGCCGAATTTCTAACAGAAGCTTGTGTATGTGCATTGACGCCAATGTTGTTTACCCAAGTTAAATGAAAGTGTGTGTTCATGTGTTTGCGTGCAGAAGCGAGAGACAGCGAGTGAGTGAGTGAGTGAGTGAGGGAAACCAAGGATGGAGTCAGTATGTGTGCTTTTACAACTATCTCACTGCAATCTGAACGACAAAAAATGAGCATCCATCTGCTCAGTTTTCACAATTACACGGTTGTCTAGGAGACCAAAGTTATGCAGCTTTGAGATGCTCTTTTAATAAAAGACTGTTTATCCTCTTATAGTCACGAGGCACCTCAAATATTTAAATGGTTTCACTTCTTAATTATAATTTTTTTAATTAAAATATGTGTATGTGTGTGTGTGTGTGTGTG
>NW_015771725.1:0-782 GCF_001515625.1 Sinocyclocheilus rhinocerous
ACTAAAAAAAAAAAAAAATCATAATAATAAAAAATAAAATAAAATACAATTAGATGTGTTTCCCCAATTTGTTCTGCCTATTATTTTTTTTTTATAATGCACATAGAGTTTCATGGCCAGTAAAAAAAAATTATGGCTGGTAAATTTTCTCAAGTCACTGGCCATTGGCAGGTGTGGCAAAATTTTAAAAGCAAAAGGTGGTAAAACAACTTAATAAAGAAATATTGCCTATTTCCCAGGTGTTTACTTTATTCCAACTCTGTACATATATATATATATAGTTTAAATAGTTTTAGTGTATTGATCTTACTCTGAGAAACATGTCCAGTGAGCCGTTCTCCATATATTCGGTGATAATCATTACTGGTTTGCCTGCAATCACAGAAATAGACAAAAAGAGAAGAATTAAACTTCACAGATTATAGTAAATTCAAGTTTCTGTAAGAAAATACAACAAATCTACTCTAAACCATCTTGTTTTGTATTATAGCATGTTACTGCCTTCTTAGGATGTAAAAGTTTGTTCCTCTTTTGTAAGTAGCTTTGAATAAAGCTAATTAAATGTAAATCTATTTAACGAAGCACTAAAACTTTCCCACTGACAGCATTTGAATGCCAGAGATGCCCTGGGCATATGCAACGCCGTTTACTGAAACTTCTTATGTCAGTGTCAACCAGATGTAAACACTGAGCGCAGAACATGAATATCAGTTATTCAAAGAGAATCAACACACACACACACACACACACACACACACACAGTCACAGGCCGGCTGATTGAC
>NW_015771726.1:0-789 GCF_001515625.1 Sinocyclocheilus rhinocerous
GGTTGCTAAAAGTTTTAAGCATGTGGCTGTCATGTAGTGGATTGAATGCCATTTAAATTCCAATTCTGCTTCTGAATTTGAATTGAAATGCAAAATTGCAGTTCAAAATTCAATGTAAGGAAGTTTTAATTGCTTCGTTATTCATAGTACTTAATCTCACAACAGATCATCAAACACTTTCAACAAACATTTCAGTATATTTTCAGTTGACTAAGTTCAAGACAATTTTTTACTGCATCTAATAAGTATTTCATCTTTATTTAGCCTTCTTTAAAGTAATTGCCTTTATTAATGTCATGAACATTAAACTTTTAGTTTGTATCTGATCTCATTTATTTAAATATATTTGTCTATCATATAATCCAGCCGATCTAAATGGTAAATCAATGAATCGTTTGGTACATCTAGAGATTTCTGTCTAGATTCTAACTGCATTTTCCGAAAAGGAGAACATTTGCAATTTGTGAAAATAGAGCAAGGTAGAGTACAAAGACAAAGAAACAATCAATGACTGTGTAACCATCAGACTGATCAGAAATCCATCAGAAGGAGGGAGACAGATGGTTGTTGCAACAAATACAGGCATTTTACATTATAGTATGATGTGTGATTCTATAAACAGTGGCTTTGCCATTGCAGAGACTGCCAAATTACTGTAGCTCACCCTTCTTCTAAAAAGGTCAACATATTTGAGAACATCTAAAGTATTTGCAGTAAACTGTTTTAGCACAAAAGGGTAGCACTTTATTTTACAGTCCTGTTCCACATGTACATACCATGTTCTTATTA
>NW_015771727.1:0-789 GCF_001515625.1 Sinocyclocheilus rhinocerous
GTTTTAAGCCGTTAATGTCATCTCTGTTCTGTTTATAAGCATAATAAAAAAGACACCTTTAGTTATTGTTTATAAATCTATTATTGTTGATATAATCTGATTTGAGTTGTAATTATGTGTATTTATCTTTATGTATGTTCATTAATAATAATAAAAAGATGATGATGGTCGGCTCATGAATATAAGTCATAGTCAAGCACTGTGACCATGAATGAAAAGTTATTTCTGCTCAAAGCAAACGAAAACACGAGGGAGAAAAGTCTCAGTGAAGTTCAATTACAGTGATGTACCAGAGCAATTAAGCCAGTGTAATTTGTGTAACCACAATGTTACTGTGGTTAAAGCTTTGCTACAAGGCCAAGAGGTAGTATGCATGCATGCTGGAGAAATAAGAGCTGTAATAAGAGGTTTTTGAAAATTATTGATGCCAAGAATCCCTAGTGAGTGCACCCTCTTAAATATAAAGAGGCTATATATTGCATAATAATATATTGTCATGTATAAAGACCCTTTATACTGTGCATGAACAATAGCATGCGTGCTACTGTAGAGACAGCTTTGTCGTCTATATTACTGGCTTTTATATTTTCACTGTAATAAAGCAAATTATTTAAATACGTGAAAATATTCACGTTTACATTTATTCATCTAGCAGACGATTTTATATAAAAAAAACGTAAAAATTAGTTTGAATTAAGTTAACATAATTTTTCTATCTATTTTTCTGACATAATTTTTTCTAAATGTTGCATAAACAAAAGGAGAAACGCCATTAATTCCGTTCAAATG